>NC_066575.1:9044931-9069931 GCF_024679095.1 Eriocheir sinensis | reverse complement strand
TAAGCCTCGCGCCACACACCTGATATGTCACCAATTAGCACGTGAAAAAAGGCTTTGCAGGTGTTCGTTCAGGCGAAAAGAAACCGACAGACTACCTCGTGGGTCTCTCTCTCTCTCTCTCTCTTGTAAACATAAACCTTCAATTATTTTTCTTTTCCGGTCTTTCTCTCTCTCTCTCTCTCTCTCTCTCTCTCTCTCTCTCTCTCTCTCTCTCTCTCTCTCTCTCTCTCTCTCTCTCTCTCTCTCTCTCTCTCTCTCTCTCTCTCTCTCTTAAAATCGCGTCAAACCTCAAATTCTCACATCAATACATCGATGCAGCAAATAAAGCGAACAGAATGTTTGGCTTCATTAAAAGAAACTTTTTATTCAAAAATAAAGATGTAATACTTCCGCTCTACAATAATTTAGTCAGACCCCACTTGGAATATGCGGTACAGTTTTGGTCTCCCCACCATGCAAAGGACATTGCTAAACTAGAAGGTGTTCAGCGTCGAGCAACAAAAATGATCCCTTCCTTGCGCAACAAGTCCTACGAAGAAAGGCTTTCCACCCTTAACATGTTCTCTCTTGAGAAACGTCGCCTCCGAGGAAAACTGATCGAATGTTTTAAAATACTTAATGGTTTCACGAATGTAGACAGAACAAAATTGTTTATGATCGATGACACTTTGCGAACGAGGAACAATGGCACAAAACTCAAATGTAGACAAGTAAATTCAGACTGCACCAAATTTTTCTTCACCAACGTTGTAGTGCGAGAATGGAATAAGCTCCCACCATCAGTGGTCCAGTGTAACACGATTGACTCCTTTAAAAACAAGCTCGACCGTCACTTCCTTGAACTTAATATTAACTAGAGTAGAAAAGCAACGTTTTGGAGCCTTCTGATTAATGTAAAATCACTTAGGTTTAAGGACAGACCACCTAGTCTGGACCATGGGGTCTGTGGTCTGATTTTCTATGTAAAATCTCTCTCTCTCTCTCTCTCTCTCTCTCTCTCTCTCTCTCTCTCTCTCTCTCTCTCTCTCTCTCTCTCTCTCTCTCTCTCTCTACGCCTCCAATAGAGTCAACACGAAGGCTTTCAAGTTTGATTCAATAGTTTCTTTACACTCCGACGCCGATTCAAAACAAGGTCAGCCTCACTCTATTTCCTTCCCCTTCCTCCTCCTCCTCCTCCTCCTCTTCCTCCTCCTCCTCCTCTTCCTCCTCTTCCTCCTCCTTTTTCCTCTCCTCCAAATTGATGCTTCTCTGGCTCCTTTCTTCCTTCCTCTCTTTCCTTCTCTCTCTCTCTCTCTCTCTCTCTCTCTCTCTCTCTCTCTCTCTCTCTCTCTCTCTCTCTCTCTCTCTCTCTCTCTCTCTCTCTCTCTCTCTCTCTCTCTCTCTCTCTCTCTCTTTTCTCCTATTTGTTATTCTTTTGTTTTGTTTTGTTATTTATCTTCCATGTTCCATATTTCCTATTTTTCATGTTTTCTTTTATTTCTCTTCGTTTTTCCACCATTTGTTCAGTCGCTTCCTTGTACATTCTTCCGGTCTCTCTCTCTCTCTCTCTCTCTCTCTCTCTCTCTCTCTCTCTCTCTCTCTCTCTCTCTCTCTCTCTCTCTCTCTCTCTCTGGTGTTGTTGAATTATTGTTTTGTTTTCTTCTTTTATTCCTTCTTACTTTCTGTTTTTATTATTTTCTTCTATTCTTCTTCTATATTATTTTCAGTTTTCACCATTTTCGTTTCCCTTCTATATCTTTCTTTCTGCGTACTATTTTGTTTCTCTGTCTCTTGTTTACATTTGATTGGATTCAGACTTTTATTTTGCTCTCTTTTTCTTCTCCATTCCTCTCCTATCAATTGTTTCCGAGTCTTTCCTTTCTCTTTTCTTTTTCCTCATATTTCTCTGTTGTTGATATTCCTCTCTCTCTCAGATATGTGCAGAAATGTGTATTGAGAGAGAGAGAGAGAGAGAGAGAGAGAGAGAGAGAGAGAGAGAGAGAGAGAGAGAGAGAGAGAGGAATGCATTGGGAAAGGGTATAAAGATTATGGAGACATCAAAGAGATCTGTGTGTGTAATTCACCACGGGATGATCACGAGTTGGACTCCCTTTCGCCTTTCGCCTCCCGACACAAGCAAGTGCTCATTATCGTCGATCTCTGGGTGCTGCCAGGACCTCACACACCACACACCCCATCCCCCTTGCTCAAGGGGGGACAGTAACCACTTATAGTCAAGGGAAAGAATCCGGCCTGAGCGAGGCTCGAACCGCCGCCTGTTTGGCCATGAAGCCTTGCAGCGCGGCGCTCTAACCGATTGAGCTACCGGAGCTGTTACCGAGAGGTACCGGAGATTGTGGTACCGGAGCGGTGTGTGTGTGTGTGTGTGTGTGTGTGTGTGTGTGTGTGTGTGTGTGTGTGTGTGTGTGTGTTTACCCCTTTTCCCTCATGTCTGGCCGCAATATGCTTCGGGAAACTTGATTACTCTCTCTCTCTCTCTCTCTCTCTCTCTCTCTCTCTCTCTCTCTCTCTCTCTCTCTCTCTCTCTCTCTCTCTCTCTCTCTCTCTCTCTCTCTCTCTCACACACACACACACACACACACACACACACACACACACACACACACACTATTATATATCTCAGTAAGAGCAGTTATCTCTATACTCACTGAAAAGAGAGAGAGAGAGAGAGAGAGAGAGAGAGAGAGAGAGAGAGAAAGAGGAATAACAGTCGGAGGAGGAGGAGGAGGAGGAGGAGGAGGAGGAGGAGGAGGAGGATAAAAAAAACTTATGAATATATATTTAATTAATCTCTTTGCTATCGTCTAATATATGACAGTTTACACATGATATTTTAATCTGCTTAACTTCACATTTTCTTTATATTAAACATTAGAATACCTTTAAATCATACCTTCTAATTCATATTCCTAGACATTTCCTTTTTTTAAATATTCCTAATCCGTTTTTTTCGCTGTCCATCTTCATCTTGTATATCTAGAAATCTCCTCTCCAATAGAATATATTCAACGTTTATTTTCTCTGATCAATGGCGCTTTCTGCCTGGTCCTGTCTCTCCGTGTTACACCGAGAAATTTCCTGTGTTTAGAATATCTTTAACCTATATATGCTTCCTTAGTTTTATGTGTCTCGCAGTATCTCTTTTCCTTAAACTATCTGTTCCCTGATCACGGTTTTCTTCCCTTGTCCGTCTCTGCATATTATACCCAGAGAATTGCTCCTCATTATGATAGTTTTACTTTCATAGATTCACTGATCCATGGTTCTTGCTGTCTGTCTTCACGGTATACTAAGAAATATCCTCTCCAGGAGAATATCCCTAATGTTTATCTGTTCCCTGATCATGTTTTTCTCCCCTTGTCTGTCTCTGCATATATACCCAGAGAATTGCTCTTCATTATAATGTTTTTACTTTCATAGATTCACTGATCCATGGTTCTTGCTGCCTGTCTTCACGGTATACTAAGAAATATCCTCTCCAATAGAATATCCTTAAGCTTTATTTGTTTCCTTATTATGATTATCGTTGTCTGCCCCTGTCTCTCTATATTACACCCAGAACTTACTCTCCCTTCCTCTTTTCCAATTTCTCACCTTTCTCTTAAAATCTTATGTGAGGCACAGAGTTTTTGGAGCATGTGTTTAACCTTTATCTGTTCCCTGATCATGGTTTTCTTCCCTTGTCTGTCTCTGCATATTATACCCAGAGAATTGCTCCTCATTATAATATTTTTACTTTCATAGATTCACTGATCCACGGTTCTTGCTGTCTGTCTTCACGGTATACTAAGAAATATCCTCTCCAATAGAATATCCTTAATCTTTATTTGTTTCCTGATTATAATTATCGTTGTCTGCTCCTGTCTCTCTATATTACCCTCAGAACTTACTCTCCTTTCCTCTTTTCCAATTTCTCACCTTTCTCTCAAGATCTTATGTGAGGCGTGTGTTTAACCTTTGTCTTTTTCCTGATCCATGATGCTCACAGCTTGCTCCTGTCTCTGTGTTATACCTTGAAACTTCCTCTCCAGTAGACAATCCTTTATCTTCATCTGTTCCCTGATCATGATTCTCGTCGCTTGGTTCTGACTGTGTTATACCATGAAATTTCCTCTCCAGTAGACAATCCTTTATCTTCATCTGTTCCCTGATCATGATTCTTGTCGCTTGGTCCTGCCTGTATCAATATTTTACCCAGAAATTTCCTCTCAGTTAGAATATCTTTAACCTTTATCTGCTTTTTTAATCCTTGTTTCTACTTGTCTGTCTTCGTTTTGTGTACCAGAACTTTACTCACATTTAGAATATCTTTAACCTTTATCTGTTTCCTATCATGCTTTTCGTTGCCTTCCCCTGTCTCTCCTTGTTACACCTTCAAATTTCATCTCCTTAGAATACCTTCAACCTTTATCTGCTTCCTTAATCTCTGTTTCTCGCAGTCTGTCTCGAACCTTGAAATATCCTGCCCTAAGAACATCCCTAACCCTTGTCTGGTCCCTGATCCATGATGCTCGCTTGTCTGGGCCCGTCTCGCCCAGGAATTCACTCTTCTTTCCTTCCAGTCTCTCTCTCTCAACTCTCCCTCCCTGTGTCCTTGCTATTAACGGAATTAGCTCTCCCTTTCTCTTCTGGATCAAAGGCGGATTAAAACTTTCCTGAGGTGGGCAACAGGTAGGCCGAAGCGTGTCCCGGCGGCCCCTTGAAGCCCGGCCGAGGGAGGAGGCTGACAAGGTTTAATTCTCCTTGAAGCGTGAGGTGGCGGGCAGCTTTAAGTGATGCCTCCAACACGCTGCATACCGCCTCTCTCTCTCTCTCTCTCTCTCTCTCTCTCTCTCTCTCTCTCTCTCTCTCTCTCTCTCTCTCTCTCTCTCTCTCTCTCTCTCTCTCTCTCTCTCTCTCTCTCTCTCTCTCTCTCTCTCTCTCTCTCTCTCTCTCTCTCTCTCTTTCTTTCTCTCTCTCTCTCTCTCTCTCTCTCTCTCTCTCTCTCTCTCTATCTATCTATCTATCTATCTCTCACCTCTTCACTCTCTTCCCTCTCTCTCTCTCTTTCTCTTTCTCTCTCTCCTTCTTCCTCCTCCTCCTCCTCTTCTTCCTCCTCCTCTTCTTCTTCCTCCTCCTCCTCCTTCTCCTCATTATTATCATCTTCTTTACTTTCTTTTTTCTTTTTAATCTTGTTTTTTCTACGTAATATTATCAGTCTTCTCTTTTTCGTCCTCCTCCTCCTCCTCCTCCTCCTCCTCCTCCTCCTCCTCCTCCTCCTCCTCCTCCGTACAAACGCTTCCCCGTGTGTTTATTAAAGCAGACTTGCATGAATTTACCCTCCTCCCTTCTTCCCCCTCCTCCCCCTTCTTCCTCCTCCTCCTCCTCGTCCTCCTCTTCCTCCTTCCTCCTCCCCTCCGTTCACTCCTGCCTCTTCCTCCCATCCCTCCTCCTTTCCTCCTCCTCTTCTTCTTCCTCCTTCCTCCTCCCCTCCTTCCACTCCTGTCTCTCCCTCCCACCCCTCCTCCCTTCCTCCTCCTCTTCCTCTTCCTTCTTCCTCCTCCCCTCCCTTCACTCCTGCCTCTTCCCCCCATCCCTCCTCCCTTCCTCCTCCTCTTCCTCCTTCCTCTTCTCCTCTCTTCCTCCTCCTCTCCCTCCCATCCCACCTCTTCCTCCCTCCTCCTTCCTCTTCCTTCTTCCTCCTCTCCCTTCCTCCTGCCTCTTCCCCCATCCCTCCTCCTCTTCCTCCTCCTCCTTCCTCCTCCTCCTCACTCCTGCCTCTTCCCCCATCCCTCCTCCCTCCTCCTCCTCCTCCTCCTCCTCCCTCCCTCCGCCTCCTCCTCCTCTTCCCACTTGTCTTCCTCTTGCTCCTCCACCCACGCACCCAGTCCTACCCCTCCTCCTCCTCCTCCTCCTCCTCCATATATTAAATCAGTGAGATCCACCTTATTAGCGTGTGTGTGTGTGTGTGTGTGTGTGTGTGTGTGTGTGTGTGTGTGTGTGTGTGTGTGTGTGTGTGTGTGTGTGTGTGTGTGTGTGTGTGTGTGTGTGTGTGTGTGTGTGTGTGTGTGTGTGTGTGTGTTTGGCATGCGTGGTCTGTGGTCAATGATAATGGGAGTAAGTCGAGTGAGAGAATATGGAAGATGAAGGGAAAGAATAAAGAGAGAGGGAGAGGGAGTGAGAGAGGATGAAGGGAATAAGAGAGGGAGTGAAGGAGTGTTAGGGAAGGGAAGGAAGGAAGGAACAAAGAAGAGAGATAATAAGAGAGAAAGAGAGAGAATAAGTAAGAGGAACAAGAGGAGTGAAGAGAGAGAGAGAGAGAGAGAGAGAGAGAGAGAGAGAGAGAGAGAGAGAGAGAGAGAGAGAGAGAGAGAGAGAGAGAGAGAGAAAGAAGAGAGTGAGAGTGAAAGAAGAGAGTGAGATAAGGAGAATAAGAGAAAAATAAGAAAGTAAGAGGAAAAGAGAGAGAGAGAGAGAGAGAGAGAGAGAGAGAGGAGTGAATAAAGGAAAAGACATAAGGGTGGAGAGAACATGGAGGAAGGGAGGTAAAGGGGAGGAATGAATATAGAGGAGCGGAGAGAGGAGATGGAGGAAGTATGTGCGTGTGTGTGTGTGTGCGTGTGTGTGTGTGTGTGTGTGTGTGTGTGTGTGTGTGTGTGTGTGTGTGTGTGTGTGTGTGTGTGTGTAAATATTTGGATTCGAATAGACGCCTCGTGACACAGTTGACTTAACTCGCCCACACAAACACACACACAAACACCTCTATCTCTCTCTCTCTCTCTCTCTCTCTCTCTCTCTCTCTCTCTCTCTCTCTCTCTCTCTCTCTCTCTCTCTCTCTCTCTCTCTCTCTCTCTCTCTCTCTCTCTCTCTCTCTCTCTCTCTCTCTCTCTCTCTCTCTCTCTCTCTCTCTCTCTCTCTCTCTCTCTCTCTCTCTCTCTCTCTCTCTCTCTCTCTCTCTCTCTCTCAAATAAGCTAATTCACGTCACACCTTTGGCCAGAGAGAGAGAGAGAGAGAGAGAGACACCTGTCCTTTGTTATGGCAGGTATTTGTATTCTCTCTCTCTCTCTCTCTCTCTCTCTCTCTCTCTCTCTCTCTCTCTCTCTCTCTCTCTCTCTCTCTCTCTCTCTCTCTCTCTCTCTCTCTCTCTCTCTCTCTCTCTCTCTCTCTCTCTCTCTCTCTCTCTCTCTCTCTCTCTCTCTCTCTCTCTCTCTCTCTCTCTCTCTCTCTCTCTCGATGGATGTATTGTGATTGTTCTTAGTTTTCTTCTTTTCTTTTTTTTATGTTTTATTTTCTTCTCCTCCTTCTTCTTGTCTTTCTTTTCTTCTTCATTTTTCTCTTCTTTTTTTAATTTCTTCTTAAACTTCTTATTTGTTTATTACTTTTTTCATTTATGCCTATGGCCCCGGTAGGCTCTCTTGGTGGGGCCCGATGAGAGCCTCCCCCAGCCCGATATGGCGCAGGCAATTGTTTATAGGGGCGCCACTTTGCTTGGCTCATGTTGTCCCCCGGAGCTCATCAATGACCCTCTCTTTTAGGGAGAAAATGTAGAATCTGGGTTGACAGGTGGTCTTCAGGACAGCACCGGGCAGGCCTACTACTTCTACACTATTATTATTATCATTATCATTATTATTATACTTAGTTGTTATCATTATTACTATTATCACCCTTATTATTATCACTCCTACCGCCATTGTTATTATAGGCCAACAGGTAGCAAGCAGCCATACATACACGCCTCATTAGTAGTCGTGTTTACCTGCCAGCGTCGACAGGTGAGGGACGGGGGTGATTAGGCGGCGGGCTGCAGGTGGGCGCCAGAAATAGGCAGGTGAGGGGAGGGAAACACAGCGATCAAGACGAGGGGACGGGCGAGCGACGGCCGTTTGTTTATGTCACTTAGCCCTGTCAATACCCGAGCCTGACGGTTAGTAAGCGATATTTCCACGTCCATAACTCACGGGGCCGATCATAACACGCAGGCATTTATAGAGGCGTTTTGGGCGCGTGTTATCAGACCTATTCGGCTCTCACGGGGGCAGACTGAGGCCCGTATTCTTGGTATTCTCAATCTCTTCTCTCACGGGGCCGATCATAACACGCAGGCATTTATGGAGAAGTTTTGGGCGCGTGTTATCAAACCTATTCGGCTCTCCCGGGGGCAGACTGAGGCCCTTATGCTCAAACGCTTTCTTCTCTCACGGGGACTGATCATAACACACAGGCACATAAAGACCTTTGGGCCCTTATTCTTAGGCGCTTTCGACTCTCACATTAACTCTTTCCCTTGGCCCAAAAGGAGGTTAATCGGGTTCTCATGAGCTTTTTCTTCACGTCCATTGTATAGATGTTTTGTCAAGCTGCCATCAGGTTCATGAAACTACCTAAGGAAATGCCTGCAAGTCCTTTATAAGCCTTGCCGAATGTGTGTGCTTGAGCCTCGAATTGTTTAAGAAAATGGCCCTTGTTCTCTTGCCATTTCGCATTTGGAACAGCCCCGGTAATCGTCCTGAGGCGTCGAAATATAGGCGCCAGTGTTCCCTTAAAGACGAGGACGACTCTATTACGAAGGAGGGAAGGAAGGAAGGAAGGAATACATAATAAAGCAGCAAGGCGACAACAGCAAGCAAGCTTATATAGAGACATTTGTTCTGCGCTTTCTTTTATGAGCAGTTCTGCTAATCGTCATGGGCCGTCGAAATAGAGAAGGGCTCGTGTTCCCTTCAAGACGGGGACAGGGAGGAAAAGAAGGAAACTGAGAAAGAGAAGGAGGAGGAGGAGGAAAAAGAGGAAGATGAGAATTAGATCCAGAAGGAGAGGAGTGATTTGAGGAAGGATAGAGATGGAAGGAGGAGAAGGCAGAGGTTTACGACGAATGGAAACACATGAAAAATAAGAACAATAACAAGAATACAGAGCAAGAAGAGGAAGGAGGAGAATGAGAAAGAAGGAAGGGAGGGAAGGAAAGAGAGGAAGGAAAGAAGGAAATAATAAGAACAATAGGAATAAAGACCAAGAAGAGGAAAGATGAGGATGAGAAATAAGGAAAAAAGGAAGGAAAAGAAGGTAGGAAAGGAAAAAAAGTAACAAAAATATAAATAAAGAGCAAGAAGAGAAAAGATGAGGATGAGAAGGAAGGAAGAAATGAAGGAAGGAATGAAGGAAAAGAAGGAAGGAAAGGCGGAAAAATAAGAGCAATGATAACAATAAAAATTAAGGATAAGAAGGAACGAAAGAAGGAGACAAGGAAAGCAGGAAAAACAAGAATAATAACAAGAATAAAGAACAAGAACAGGAAAAACAAAAATACGAAGAATCTATAAGGAACGAAAGAACACACAAAAAACATCATAAACCAACATCACCAGCACCCACATTTAAAGGTTACTGAACGATACCATTTCCGCGCCATAACTCCCGGCGAGCGAGCGATCATCACGCCTCTTAAAGCACTGAGGGAGGAGAGCAGTAAGTATTAAGGGTTAGTGTGATGCTTCCAGGTCGTCACTCATTGGCAGCGATCATGACACGCGTTACAACTATACCATTCGCTCCTGTTGTTTGTTACCTTTGTGTTTCTGAAGGATTATATGTAGAAAGAGGAGGAGGAGGAGGAGAACGTGTTGGAAAAGGAGAAAGATAGTGAGGAAGAGATTGGGAGGAATGACAAGTAAATAGAAAGATAGAAAAAGCATTATAACGAAGAAAAGGGACGAGGAGGAGGAGGAGGAGGAGACGTGTTAGAAGAGAAGATAAAAGGAGGACAAGGACGAAAGAGATGAGGGAGAGGGACTTGGAGAGAAAGAGGGATAGAAATAGAAGGATGAGAGAAAGAAGGAAGGGTTAGAAGAGGAGGGGGATGAAGAGGGACAGATATAAGAGGAGGTGGTGATGGAAAAGAAGGAAAATGATAAGGACGAGATATGAAGGAGGGACTTGAGGAGACAGAGGAATAGAAATAGGAGGAGGAGGAGGAGAAAAAGGAGGATGATTAAGACAAAGAGGAGGATTAGGACGAGGACGAGGTCAGCAGGAAGAAGATGATGTTGAGAAGGAGAAGGGACATATAAAAGGAGAAAGCGATATTGGAGAAATAGAAAAATACAAACAAAAATATCAATAAAAAGAGTAAATAGTAAGCAGAGGAAGGATGATGAGAAAAACGATGAGAAGGGAATAGAAGAAAAGATAAATTATTAAGAGTAGACAGAAAGAAGCAAATAAACAATAGATAAAAAAGGATGAAAGGAAAAGAAAAAAAACATTATAAGCAAGACTAAAACGATAACGAAAATAAAGAAAACAAAAAGATCCCACAAAAAAAACGAAAAACATTAACCTTTGTCTTATGAACACACACACACACACACACACACACACACACACCATCACCACCACCATCACCACAACCACCACCACCACCACCATGACCCTCTTCAGCAGTCCCCAGAGAGAAGCAGGAGCAGATCAGCACGACCACCATCACCACCACCACCACCACCACCACCTCCACCACCTCCACCACCACCACCACCGCACCTGCTGACTCGAGCGAGGGAACGTAATTAAGGTGAAGAGGTCCTGGCTTAACGGTCCTCCAGGGAAGCCTTAAGAGAGAGAGAGAGAGAGAGAGAGAGAGAGAGAGAGAGAGAGAGAGAGAGAGAGAGAGAGAATATTAAAGAAAGAAGAAATGAAAGAGAAAGAAACAGAAATAAAGAAAGGAGAAATAAATAGAGAGAGAGAGAGAGAAATTAATCTTTCCTGTTATGAGAGAAGTTTATCACTGATTACTATTGGTGGTGGTGGTGGTGGTGGTGGTGGTGGTGATTGTGGTGGTTGTGATTGTTTTCTTGTTCTCTTGCGGGGAGATTCCAATTACAAAACAAAGACCCTCAGATAGATAGATAGATAGATAGATACGAGGATATAAATAGATAGGAAGATAGATAGATAGTGTAGATAAAAAGATTCCAATTACAAAACAAAGACCCTCAGATAGATAGATAGATAGATACGAGGATATTACTAGATAGGAAGATAGATAGATAGTATAGATAAAAAGAGAGAAAGAAAAGAAAGAGAGGAAGACAAAGACGATAAGAAAGAAAGAAAGAAGAGAAAAAGAGAGAAAGAAAAGAAAGAGAGGAAGAAAGACAAAAAGACGATAAGAAAGAAAGAAAGAAGAAAAAGAGAGAAAGAAAAAGAAAGAAAGAGAATTGGAGTAATCTAATTTTGTCAGTGACGCTTCTTCAAACTCACCTCATGAAACGCGTGTCACCGGAGTAAATACAAACCCTAAAGGAGAAAGATGTCCCAAAGAGAGAGAGAGAGAGAGAGAGAGAGAGAACATAATATAAACAAAAGGAAGATGGCGCCACTATAAACACTTGCCTGCGCCATGACGGGCTGGGGCCGAACACCATCCAGGTCCCTCAAGCAAGCCTACCGGCGCTATACGCGTAGACTTAAAAAAAAGGACCAAGATACGAATAGATGAGAATGGGAAAGAAGGAAGGACAGCAGGAAGGAAGGGAGGAAGGAAAGGGAAAATAAGAATGATAAGAAGAATAGAAATCAAGAAAAGCAAGATTAGAAAAAGAAATAAGGAAGGAAGGAAGGAAAGGATGAGAGTAAGAACAAAAAGGATAATAAAGAACAAGTACAGGAGGAATTCGTATGAGAGAATAAAGAGGAAAGCCACGAACAAACTCTTGCATTTCCGTCATTACCATCAACTCCATCATCAGTAGAGGGAGGCAGAGGGCAGGGGAAGCAGGGCGAAGAAGGAGGTGAGGTGGCAGGGGAGGAACAGGGTTGAAGAGCAAGGGGTAGAGCAGAAGGGGAAGATTAGAAGGGATGAGCAGGAAGGGGAAGACAAATAAGAAAAATATAAAAGAAAAGGATAAAAAAAGACAGGAAAGTAAAAGAAAAATTGAAAAAAGAAAAATGTAAAGGAAAAAAAAGGAAATAGAGGCAGATTAGTAAAGGAAAATTAGAAAAAAAGAGAAAAAAGAATAGGAGAAAGAAAGGGGGGTAGAGGGGGAAAAGAAGAAAGAAGACAAAGAGGAAGAGGAGGAAGAGGAAAAAGAAGGAAGAAGAGGAAAAGGAGAAGGAGAAAGAAGAGGAGGAAAGAAGAATAGAAGTAAGAAGAGAAGTAGAAGGAGGAAGAGAAGGAGGAGGAAAAAGAGGGGAAGGAAAAGAGTAGAAGAAGAAAAAGAAGAAGAGGAGGAGGAGGAGGAGGCAGAATTGGGGGTGGTGATGCAAGCCGCCCCTGACATACTGCAAAACGGTGTCCCTCGCTACAAATTGAAGGTGTGACCAGGTTTGTCCATCACGCGGGGCTCAGGTGGCAGGTACCGCTGATACCGACGGCCATTATTTCTCTCTCTCTCTCTCTCTCTCTCTCTCTCTCTCTCTCTCTCTCTCTCTCTCTCTCTCTCTCTCTCTCTCTCATATTCTCTTCTCTTTGATTTTTTGTTATTTTTTTTCATTTCTATGTTAATGTTTTTGCTTTTATCAATTTCTTCCTCCTCTTCCTCCTCCTCTTCTTCCTCCTCTTCCTCTTCTTCTTTTTCCTCTTCTCCTTCTTCCTTATGTTCCTCTTTCCTCTTCCTCCTTCTCCTCTTCTTCGTTGTCTTCTTCCTTCTCCTCTTCTTGCCTCTTCGTCCTCCTTCTCCTCTTCCTCTTCCTCATCTTCCTTCTTCTAATCTTCTTTCCTCCTCTCTCTACCTCCTCTTCTTTTTCCTTCTCCTTCTCTTCTTCTTCTTCCTCTTTTTCTTCCTCCTCTTCTTTTTTTTCTTTTCTTCTTCTTTCTATTGCACCTACTTCTCCTCCTCCTCCTCCTCCTCCTCCTCCTCTTGCTTCTTCCATTCGTTGCTTACTTTATCGTCTCTTCCATTTCCCATTCTCTCTTCACGCGCCGTTATTCCATTTTCTTTATGCGTATTTTATTTCTCTTCTCCTTCGTTATTTTTATTTATTTCTCTTTATTTCATTTTTCCATTTTCGTCTCTTTCCCTTTGCCTGTTTCGACCTTTCTTTCTTTTTCTTTTCTTTCTTTTTTTTCTTTTAAGCTCAATGTTATTTTTTGTGTTTCTTTTTGTTAAAGTTTTCTTCCTTTCTTCCTTTTCCTTCTTTCTTCTCTATTATTCCATTTCTCTTTCCTATTCCCTTTCATCCGTTTCCTTCCCTATTCTTATCCTCCTCCTCCTCCTCCTCTTTATCAGCTTCCTCTATTCCTTGTTCCTGTGTTTCTCTATGTTAAGTTGCTTTCTATTTTTTCCTCTTCCTTCTTTGTATCTCATTATTCCATTTTCCTTTCCTTTATTGCATTCCTTTTCCTTCCTTTCTTATCCTCCTCCTCCTCCTCCTCCACCTCCTCCTCCTCCTCCTATTTAGCCTTCCTTCCTTCCTTGTTCCTTGTTTTCTCTATTGAGATTTACTTTTCCTCTTCCTTTTCCTTCCTTTCTTATCCTCATTTACTTCTTTCTATTCATGTTTCGCAGTTATTTTCGTATTTCCGTTCGCTAACTTGTTTTTTCTATGTATTTATCTTCTTTATTTCTATCTCTCTTTTCATTCTTTCTCTTTCTCCTATTTGTTGTTTCCATCTTCGTGTCCTTTATCAATATTCTTTTCCTTATTCTTCGTCCTATTCATAAGCCGCCATTATTTTCCTCTATCTATTTATTCCTCTTCCCTCTTTGTCTCATTATTCCATTTCTGTTTCTCTCTCTCTCTCTCTCTCTCTCTCTCTCTCTCTCTCTCTCTCTCTCTCTCTCTCTCTCTCTCTCTCTCTCTCTCTCTCTCTCTCTCTCTCTCTCTCTCTCTCTCTCTCTCTCTCTCTCTCTCTCTCTCTCTCCTTCTTATTGATTATTTCCGCATTCGCTTCCTCCTCATATTTACGTATTTCTAAAAAGCCATAATTTTCTTCTTTTTATGCCTATGTCCTTTATTCTTCTATCTTCTTTTATCTCATTATTCTATTTCCGTCTTCCTCTTATTGCCTCTTATTCCTTATCTTAATCTTTCGTTTCCCTTATCTTCCTTTCCTCATCACTTCTTCCTATATATAAACCTTCATTATTTTCCTCTCACTATACATTTATCTTCCTTATTTGTGTCTCATTATCCCGTTTCTCTCTTCTCTCTTCTTGCTTATCTCCTTCATCGCTTTCTCTCCCTCTATCATCTTTTATCTTAACACATATTCATACTATTTATAAGCCTCTATTACTTTGTTCCTTCTATCTCATTATTCCTCTTTCTTCTTTCCATCATTATCTCATTTCCGTCTTTTCCTTTTTCTCTCATCGCCTATTTTCATCTTTGTTTCCTTTTCCCCTCATCCTCATCTTTCTATTATTTATAAACCTTCATTATTTTCCTCTTTCTATTTATTCATTCTCCTTTTTAGTCTCATTATCCCATTTCCTTCTTTCTTTCTCTTATTAATTATCTCCATTTTTATTTCCTTTACCTTCCTCATCATCTTCATCTCATCATCCTATTTATAAGACGTTATTAATTTTCCTCCTTCTATATCTACTAATTCCTCTTCCTTCTTCTGTTCTTCATTATTCTATTTCCGCCTTTCTTTGTCTGCCATTGCCTATCTTCATCTTTATTTCCTTTACTTTCATCCCCATTACATCTCTCTATATATAAGATGCCATTTATTTTTTTCCTTCTTCTTTCTATCTATTTATTCCTCTTCCTTCTTCTGTTCTTCATTATTCCATTTCTGTCTTTCTTTCTCCATCATTGCCTATCTTCATCTTTATTTCCTTTACTCTCATCCTCATTTCATCTTCCTATCAATAAGACGCCATCTATTTTTTCCTTCTTCTTTCTATTTATTCCTCGTCCATCTTCTGTTCTTCATTATTCTATTTCCGCCTCTCTTTCTCCATCATTGCCTATCTTCATCTATATTTCCTTTACTCTCATCCCCATCACATCTCTCTATATGTAAGATGCCATTTATGTTTTCCTTCTTCTTTCTATTTATTCCTCTTCCTTCTTCTCTTCCTCATTATCCCATTTCCGTCTTTCTTTGTCTGTCATTATCTATCTTCATCTTTATTTCCTTTACTTGCATCCTCATCAAATCTCTCTATATATAAGACGCCATTTATGTTTTCCTTCTTCTTTCTATTTATTCCTCGTCCGTCTTCTCTTCCTCATTATCTCATTTCCGTCTCTCCCATCGTCTCTCTCAATCTTCCCTTCCCTTTGCCTCTCCCATCCCATCCCATGTTTCCATCAGTCCGCCAGTATTTCATCTTTTTGCTCCTCCTCCTCCTCCTTTTGATCTTTATTATTACTGTGTGTGTTATCATCCTTCCTTGTCTAATTTTACCTCCCTCCTTACGTACGTCTTCTGCCTCAATTAACTCTCTCTCTCTCTCTCTCTCTCTCTCTCTCTCTCTCTCTCTCTCTCTCTCTCTCTCTCTCTCTCTCTCTCTCTCTCTCTCTCTCTCTCTCTCTCTCTCTCTCTCAGAGTCTTGATCACCGCGGCAGCAGCCCAGGTGGAGCGCGGTAATCCAGGGCAGGTGAGGGAAGGCACTGATTGAGCGGCTCGAGGGAGGGTGAACACGGGAAAAATTGCGTAAACGACCGACTCCTGCAGAAAATAACTCGCTTTCGATAGGGTGAACGCGAGAAATGTTGCTTAAACGATTCACATGCAAAAATTATCTCGTTTTCAATAGGATGAACACGGGAAAAATTGCGTAAACGACCGACTCCTGCAGAAAATAACTCGCTTTCGACAGGGTGAACGCGAGAAATATTGCTTAAACGATTCACATGCAAAAATTAACTCGTTTTCAATAGGGTGAGCACGGGAAAAAGTTGGTAAGTAGCCATGCAGGGGGTGTTTTGGAAGGGAGAAACTCCAGTTGAAAAAAAAGTAACAAAATATTATAACAGTATAGGTAAAGGGATCTAATTGAAGGTGGGAAAGAATAAATATAAACACGATATACACACTGGAGCGTTCATACGTAGATAAAAAAGGAAATGAATAGCTATGCCGTGGGTGTTCTGAAGGGAGGAAACTTTAGTGGAAAATAATACTAGTAGGAGGGATTTGGAGCTGGAAAGTGATGGGTGAAAAAAAATAGGAAAGCACTTGAACATGAATAAATAACATGTGTGTGAAAATATTTAGTACGTATAAATAATTAAGATGGAAGCATAGATTGTAGCTGCTCATAGATTGTTCTTGCTTCTCTACTAAAAAAAAAAAAAGATAAAAATAGAAGCATAGACTGTAGCTACACATAGATTTTTATAAGGTTATCTTTTTCTTGCCTTTGAATTGCTCCTCCACTAAAAAAAAAAGAAGAAAAAAATACTAAATAACTAAAATAAAATAGAAAGTAAGACATATAGAATGGAAGTAGATAAAAATGTAGTTTGAGAAGTACAGAGCATACAAAGAAAGTATAAATATATAAAAAAAGAAAAAAAGCACATAAAAGAAAATTGAAAAAAAATAAAAGGAACTCCATTAACAAAAAGGGAACCAGAAGTACATAAAAGGAAATTGAAAAAAAGGAACTCGGGTGACAAAAAGCGACCCAAAGGAGAGTAATCAAGGCCTAAAGGAAGGTGATAGAGGAGAGTAAAGGAAGGGCATCATAGAGAGGAAGCGAGGCGGGGCGGAAATTGGGAGACTAAGGAAGGGGGGAGGAAGTGTTGGCTAAAGGGAATCCGAGAGAGAGAGAGAGAGAGAGAGAGAGAGGCGAGGAAAGAGAGAGAGAGAAGAGAAGAAAAGAAGAAAACAAAGAGAGAGAGAGAGAGAGAGAGAGAGAGAGAGAGAGAGAAGAGAAAGAAGAAGAAGAAACAAGAGAGAGAGAGAGAAAGAGAGAGAAGAGAAGAAAGAAGAGAGAAAAAAGAAAGAAAAGAGAGAGAGAGAGTGTGTGTGTCAATTAAGAATCACTCACACAAATAAAGTAGAAAAAAAAGAAATATAGAGATTGAAAAACAAAAAAAATGGAAATAGATAAGAATAAAAATAGAAACAGCAAATAGAAAACAACAACAACAACAACTACTACTACTACTACTACTAATAATAATAATAATAATAATAATAATACTGCAACTACTACTAATACTGCTACTACAACTACTACTGTTAATACATATAAGAAAAAAAATTATATCCTTACATATGACACACCAAAGGCAAAAAAAAAATATATATATAACATGAATAAAATATAGATAAATAAATGAATAAATAAATGAGTCACCGTGAATGTATAAATGATTGAAAAGATGAGGATGAATGAAGAC
Source organism: Eriocheir sinensis (assembly GCF_024679095.1). Taxonomy (NCBI): domain Eukaryota; kingdom Metazoa; phylum Arthropoda; class Malacostraca; order Decapoda; family Varunidae; genus Eriocheir; species Eriocheir sinensis. The sequence continues at coordinate 9,052,644 of NC_066575.1, read as the reverse complement.
AGATGGAATAAGAAAAAAAAGAAAACACACACACACACACACACACACACACACACACACACACACACACACACACACACACACACACACAATAAAAAAAAGTATATAAAGTTGTGAGGCGAAGAGAACATTACAACTTTATTATTATTTTTTATTTAGGAATTAGACCGACAAACGATTTATTTTTTCCTTTTTTACTGAGTGACGTAATATTTTCCCGAAGAGGAGGAGGAGGAGGAGGAGGAAGAGGAGGAGGAGGTGGAAGAGGAAGAGGAGGAGAAGGAAAAGGATAACCAGGTAGCAAAGAGAAGGAAAAGAGCAAGGAAAAGTATAAAAAAGAGAAAGAGATGGACAGGGAAAAGATGGAAGGAGGAAGAAGAAAATAAAATAAAGGAAGAGGAGAAAGAAGAAAACGAAGAAGAAAACGAAATTAAACGAAAGAAAACAATTAGGAAGAGGAGGAAGAGGAATAGGAGGAGGAGAAGGAGGAAGAGGAGGAGACGGAGAAGGTACAGGAGGAGGACGAGAATGAAGATAAGGAGGAGGAGGAGAAGGAGGTCGACGAGGAGGAAGAGACTCAGAGGAATAGGAATATGAGGAGGAGGAGAATGAAGAAGAGGAGGAGGAGGGGGAGGAGGTCGGTGATTCCATTGTTCTTGGGTAGGGGAGTCCGGGTCGAGCATCCAATATAAGGAGAATAGCAGTCCGGGCGAGGCCATTACGGCGCCGGGGGAGTCCGCGGTGTGTTCATTGTTCTTTGATCGCTGTGTTCTGAGAGGGTCTGGGCGAGGCCATTAAGAGGGTGACTTAGGAGATGAGCTGTGTGTGTGTGTGTGTGTGTGTGTGTGTGTGTGTGTGTGTGTGTGTGTGTGTGTGTGTGTGTGTGTGTGTGTTATTAGTCCTGTTGCATTAATCCGAGTGTGTGTGTGTGTGTGTGTGTGTGTGTGTGTGTGTGTGTGTGTGTGTGTGTGTTCTAACGTACTGGACAGGTGTTGGTGACAAGGGCCCTATAAAGTCTTAAGAAATATATAGTTACTTAAAAGGCAATATTTCTCAAGTTAATTATCAGCTCAGGTAAGATAATGTTACCTTATGTGTTTGCCCCTAAGTGGATGTTCAAAGACAGATAGTTTATGCTTTAGAATATTCGTTTTTATATTTCTACCATTGCCCTTTTTTTTACAGCAAAGGAAGCAGCTCAATGGGAAAAAAGTTATAATAAGAAAAAAACAGCTAAACACTGCCGCTATTAAAAAGAGTTCAGAAGAGTGGTCAAAAGAGAGGTCAATTTCGGGAGGAGAAGTGTCCCGTTATGTGTTGTAAAACCTAAATCAACTGCATTTGCATATATGGAAGTCACAGATGATGTAAATGCGCAAAATGTAGAGACAGTTTAGTTCTTGGAAGGAAGGCATTTGGCGAACTCATTGTGCAAACGCCCGTATTTCAAAGCCTCCCTTCCCAGGCCATTGATTCCCTTGACATCAGTTCCAGGAATATTAGTCAGCCAGACCCTGTTCACTACGAGCTTTCTCTGAACTACTTATTCGTGTTAATGGTTACATCCATACACATTAATTTTCTGTGTTAGTAATCGTTTGATGCAAGTATACTATAGGAATAAAAGTATCCCTCTCACACCTAGAGCTGCTCAGGGAAGTCTTAACAGAGTTGTTGTCGTGGGAGAGTCCATTGCACGAAGAGTGTTTTCATAGGGGAGTCCATATGTCTGGGTGGGTTGATGGCACCGAGACTGGAGAGTTGAGTCTATTTAAAAACCGGGGAAGAAGAAAAAAAACTGAATCCATTCCACAAGAAGTGAGGAGGAAGGAAGAGAGAGGTGGGCGAGTCCATTGCAAAAAGAGAGATTAGATAAGGAAGTCCATGAGGCGTGTGGGTAGACTGATGACACAAAGAATAGAGTTGAAAACATTTGAAAACCTGGGAGGAAAAAAATAAGTTTGGGTCCATTACACGAAGAAGGGAGAGGAAGAAAGGGGAGAGAGGTGGGTGAGTCCATTGCAAAAAGAGTGATTAGATAGGGGAGTCCATGATGTGTGGGTAGTTGGCGAAACAAGGGAAAGAGATTTGAGTCCATTTTGAAAGTAGAGAAAAGAATAACGTTGGGTCCATCACACGAAGAACGAAGAAGAAAGAAAAGAGAGAAAAGTGGGCGAGTCCATTCCAAAAAGAACGATTACATAGGGGAGTCCACGTGGAAAAATCAGTTACAAGATCTAGCGGGGTTGAGTTCGTTTTAAAAGCATGGGAAGGAGGAAAGTTTGGGTCCATTACACGGAAAGGGGAAGGGAGGGCAAGGGAAGGGTGGGCGAGTCCATTATACGAAGAAAAAGTGGGGATGGGGGAGTCCGCGTCAAGAGCCATTAATCTCAAGTTACATTTAATCCCTCTCTGTTTCCGAATTAGTAACAGGCCGTCAGTCAGCGAGCCAGTTAGTTGGTCAGTTAGTCAGTTAGCCGGTCAGTCACTCAGTCATCTGTCTTTCTCTTTCTCTCACTCATTCACTCACTCACTCACCCACGCACTCTGTTAATTTGTTTGTTATTTACTCATTCATTTGGTATATTAGTCAGTCAGTCAGTCAGTCAGTCAATTTTCAAATAAGTAAGTGGAACAGGAAAGAAAAAAAAACAGAGATCCACGAAAAACAACAAAGAAGGAGAGAGGAGAAGGAAAAGACGGTGGAGAGAGGGAGAGAGAAAAAAAATGGAAAAAATAGAAAACGAAGGAGGGAAAAAAGAAAGAAAAAAGAGATAGAAGGAGGAAAGAGAAAAAACAAAGAGATGGAGGAAGAACAGTGAAAATGGAGAGAAGAGGAGAAAGAAATGACGTTTGAGAGAGGGAGGGAGAGAAAAAAACAAAGAACTAAAAGGATAGAGAATGAAAGGAAGGAAAAAAAGGAAGAAAAAAAGTGGTAGAAGAGAGAAAACACTAAAATTAGGAAGAAATAGAGAAAGTTAAATTAGAACCGTACTGGAGAGGAAGAAAAAAAGAGAGGTAGTAGAGAGAAGAAAAAAAAGAAGAGGAGGAAGAAAAAGAAGATTAAAGGAGGAAGGAAACAGAGAATGGAGGAAAAACAAGGCAAGAAGGAAGAAGTTTGAATGGACGAAAGCTGGCTGTGGAGGAGGAGGAAGAGGAGGAGGAGGAGGAGGAGGTGGAGGAGGAGGAGGAGGAGGATCAGAGTGGAGAGTGTTCGAGGAAAGTAAAGTGGTTAAGAATGATAGAGGAGGAGGAGGAAGAGGAAGAGCAAGAAGAGGAGGAGGAATAAGAGGAGGAAGAGGAGATGAAGAATAACATAAAAAATAAGAGATTAAAGAGGAAAAAATGAGAAAGGGAATAAGGAAGAGAAGGAGAAGAGATAAAATTGAGGAGGAAGAGGAAAAGGAAGAGAAGAAGAGAAAGGAAGAAGAAAGAAAAGAGGAAAAGATGAGAAAAAGAAAAAGAAAGAGAAGGAAAAGAAGAAGAGAAAGAAAAGGAAGAGAAAGGAACAGTAGGAAAAAAATGAGAAGGAAGAAACAACAGAAAAAAATGTTAATAATAATAATAAAAATAAGAAGAGAAGGAGGAGGGGGAGGAGGTAAAGGGAGAGGTGAAGAAAGAGGAAGAGAGGAAAAGGAGGAAGAAAATCAAGAGAAACGGAGAAGAAAAGATGAGAAAGAGGATAAGGAAGAGGAAGAGGAGGAGGAGAAGATTAAGGATGAGAGAGAGAGAGAGAGAGAGAAGGAATAACAAGAAAAAAAGAGTAGGAGGAAGAGGAGGAAAATAATAATAATAATGATAAAAATAAGGCGAGAGGAAAGAGGAGGAGGAGGAGGAGGAGGAGGAGGGGGTGGTCAGGAGAGGTAGTGAAGAGAGGAGAATTAATCCCAAGAGATAAAGGAAGAGGAGTAGTTTCTCTCTCTCTCTCTCTCTCTCTCTCTCTCTCTCTCTCTCACACACACACATTAACTAGCCGCGGTGACATATCTTTCTCCCTCGGATTTAATAGTCTTCCTCCTCCTCCTCCTCCTCTTCCTCCTCCTTGTCTTGTTACCATCATTATTATCATTCTTCCTATTCTGCTTCTTCTTTTCCCTCCTCCTCCTCCTCCTTTTCCTCCTACTCTTCCTCTCCATCTCTTTTCTTCCTCTTCATTCTTTTCCTCCTCTTCTTTTTTTTATTTATTTATTTTTTATCTCATCTTTTCCTCTTTTCTTTCTTATTTTTTTTCTGTCATATTTCGTTTTCCGTTTCCTCCTCCTCCTCCTCCTCCTCCTCCCTCCGAAGTCGCGTTATGGCCGACAAAATCAAGTTATCCGAGGAAAGAAAATGGTTTATGTGAGTCGGTGGTCTTCTTGTTATTATTATTATTATTATTATTATTATTATTATTATTATTATTATTATTATTATTATTATTATTATTATTATTATTATTTGTACTTTTCCTCTTGCTCTCGGTCTTTATTTCGTCCCTCTTCCTTCTCGTCCTTTTTTCCTTCCTCCTCCTCCTCCTCCTCCTCCTCCTCCTCCTCCTTTTGTTGTTTTCTCCCGCGTCATTCATCAAGACTTTTTCGCCTTTTGTAATCTAAGCGTCATAATTTTTCGCTTTTCCTCCTCTTTTTCTCTTCCTCCTTTCCTTCTTCCCTCCTTTCTCCGCCTCGCCCCCCCCGATCGTAATTTACTTGGGCACAACTAAACTCGTATAATCTCTATTTTTCTTGTCTCTTTCCCTGTGTCTTAAATCTGGGATGATGATGATAATATATAATAGTAATAATTTTGCATCGTCGGTTTTCTTCTTTTTCTTCCTTCCTTAATTCATTGCTTCATTCCTTTTCTTTTGTTTTATTTTCGTTATTCTTACTTTTTTCATTTTCCTTTTGCTCCGTCGCTTTTCTTCCTTTTCTTCACTCTTTCCTTAAGCTTTCCTTTCTTTTTTCCTTCCTTCTTTCCTTCGTTCCTTCCTTCCTTTTTTTATTGTCGTTTTTCTTGTTAAAGTTGTCCAGTTTTCCTTCTTTCCTTTCTTCTTTCTTTCCTTCCTTCCTTCCTTCCTTCCTTTCCTTTTTCTTCTATTGTTGTTTTCCTTGTCAAAGTTGTCCAGTTTTCATTCTTTCCTTCCCTCCTTTCTTCCACCATTCCTTCTTTCCTTCCTTCCTTCCTTTCTTCCTTCCTTCCTTCCTTCCTTTCCTTTTTCTTCTATTGTTGTTTTCCTTGTCAATGTTGTCCAGTTTTCTTTCTTTCCTTGCCTCCTTTCTTCCTTTCTTCCTTCTTTTCCTCCTTCCTTCCTTCTCTTCCTCCTTCCTTCCTTCCTATTCTTTTTATTGTATTCTATTTTTCTTCTTTTGTTCCCCTTATTAAATTTATCGAGTTTTCTTCTTTCCTTCCTTTCTTCCTTCCTTCTTCTCTTCCTTTTTCTTTATTTTTTCTTCGCCTCTCTTGTTCATTTATTTTTCTTCCTTCCATTTATCTTCGTTGCTTGTTGATTCAGAGTAATGTTTATGTCATTCTCTCTCTCTCTCTCTCTCTCTCTCTCTCTCTCTCTCTCTCTCTCTCTCTCTCTCTCTCTCTCTCTCTAACCTTATTCTCTTCTTTTTCTGCTTTTTTTTCTCTTTTTCTTCATCCTCCTTTTATTTTCTTCCTCCTCCTCTTTATCATTATCTTTATCTTCATTTTCTCCTATTTTTCTTCATTATGTTATTGCTTTTCTTCTCTTTTTTCTTCTTCCTCCTCCTCCTCCTCCTCCTTCTCCTCTCGTCTCCTTATTTTCCTTCCGCTTCCCTCGCTTTTTCCTCCTTCTGTTTCTTGTAATATTGTCGCAGTTGTCAAATTTATCAGCATTTTATTTTCTTCCCCTTTTCTAATATCTGGAGTCTTATTTTTTTCCCTCGTCTTTTTTTCCCTTCATCTTTCTCCTTTCTGTGTTATTATTTTCCTCTCCAGTAGATGTCAGGAGTTTTTTTTTATATTTCTCTCTCAACGTTTTAATCTCAGAGTTATTACTTTCCGTTTATTAATTTTTTTATTTTCACATTATTTTCTCGTTTTCATGTTTATCTTGCGTTGTGTTTCCTCTTCCTCCTTTCTTTCTCAGTGTTTTAATATTCCATCTATCTCTTATTCCCTTCATTCGCTTTTCCTTTTCTTTCTTCATCGTTGTTTCCTTCTCTTCCTTTCCTTCTCAGAGTCATACTGTTCTGTTTATCTCTTATTTCTTCTTCCATTAATTTATTTTTTATTTCCTCTCGTTCTGTTTCCTATTTGACAGTTTAATTTTGCTTCCCAACTAACTGCTTCCTCACTCTTTTCATATTATTCTTTCAGTTTACTCTTCCCCCTCTTCCTTCCTTTTTTCCATCCTGCATTAATTTATTTCCTTGTTTCTTTTCTTCCTTCCTTCCTTCCTTCCTTCCTCTTTCCTAACTGCTTTCACATATCCTGGAGTTTATTAGATTTCTCGAAGCAATAACACAGCAGGCTTCATATTTCCTTAAGAGAGTCACTATAATATTAGATCTTTTGTTATATATACTTTAATCTAACTTCTTAACTGTTTTTTCACTTCCATTCTTTTTTACTGCGTTTCTTAGAGGAATTAAAACGCACAACTTGAATATCTTTCCTTATTTTCTTTCCCCAGAGTTAAAAAGATCATATATTTCGCTTTATAATTTCACTTTTTAAATGCTTTCTTACTTCCCTTCCTTTTTATTGCTTTTCTCGAAGGTATAAAAGAACAACTACGTATCTTATTTTCTTTACGAGTCACGAAGATATTATATTATATGTATTTATCTTCCTTTTCAACTTATTTCTCATTCCATTTCGTTATCTTACTCGAGGGAATAATAAAATATCAACAACTGCATACATTATTTTTCTGAAGAGTTACCAAGATCTTTTATTCATCGTTTTAAATCCTCCTTTTCAACTGCTACCTCAATCCCTTCACTTATTACTTTTCTCAAAGGAATCATAAAAACAACAACTGCAAACATTACTTTTCTGAAGAGTTATCAAGATCTTTTATTCAACATTTTAATCTTTCTTCTTCGCTGCTGCCTCAAAAACAACAACTGCATACACTATATATATATATATATATATATATATATATATATATATATATATATATATATATATATATATATATATATATATATATATATATATATATATTCCAAAACGGAGACAGAGGTAAAAATTCTGCAGGGAGAAAATAAATTAAAAAAAAGGACACTCATATTTCCTGCTCGATAATATAATCTTCTTGACTGTTTCCTCAATTTACTGATATTTATTACTTTTCTTCTCTTAGGAATTTCAAAACACAAAGCAAAGAACTGTATATCTTATTTTCATTATAGAGTCACTAAGTTTATCTAGTCAACATTATAATCACTTTTCTGAACCGTTTCCTTAATTGCTGATATTTATTACTCTTCTTCTCTAAGGCATTCCAAAACACACACAAAGATGGAAAAATTCTGCAAGGGGCAAGTTAATCAAAAGAGGATTCTCATATTTTCTACTCGATAATGTAATCTTCTTTACTCTTTCCTCAATTTACTGATATTTATTACTCTTCTTCTCTAAGCGATTCTCAAAACACACAACAAAGAACTGCATATCTTATTTTCATTATATAGTCAATAAGGTTATCTAATCAACATTATATTTCGTTTTCTGAACTGCTTCCTCAATTTCTCATAT
>NC_066575.1:9034931-9039931 GCF_024679095.1 Eriocheir sinensis | reverse complement strand
TTTCTGTCGCCATTGTTTTGATTTTCTTTCGCCTATTATTGTTTTGTTTTCTTGTTGCTTCGTTTCAATTTTCCTATCTTTTCTATCTCCCGTCCACCCTCCCTCTTTTTCCACCTCCTCTTTTCTTTTCTTTTTCTTCTTTCTTTCTGTAGCAATTGTTTTGATTTTCTTTCCTATCTTTTTTTATCTCCCCTCCCCCTCCCTCTTTTCCCTCCTCCACTATTCCTTTCTTTCATCTTTCTTATTTTCCTTTATTTCTATTACCGTTGTTTTTCTTCTTCCAATTATTGCTTTCTTCCTTTTTATTCCTTACTTACCATTTTCTTTTCTTTCTACCTCCCCCTTTCTCTTCCTTTCCCATATCTACTTTTCTTCTCTTTTCTTCTTTTACTTTTATTTTTGTTGCCATCTATTTCCTTCTCCCCATCATTATTTTCTTCTTTTTCTTCTTTAAGTTTTCCTAATCCCTCCCCCTTCACCTCTCTTCCTTTTCTTCTTTTCCTTTATTTCATTAGCCGTTGTTTTTTTTCATCTCCTAGTTATTGCTTTCCTTCTGTTATTCCTTTGTTTCAGTTCCTTGTTTTTTTTTTTATTTCTTGTTTTTTTTTCTTTTCTCCGAGTTTTCAAGATTCCGCCGCTTCTCTCTCGTATTAAAATTTGGATTTTTTTGTGTATTGTTCATCTTCCTCCTCTTCTGGGTCCATTTCCTGCCTGTCTGTACCCTGCTGTTGTTTTTTGGGGTCTTTTATTCTTTTTTTGGTGGGTAAGGATGTTATTAAAGCCGAGGATTTCACTATTATTTTTCTTTATTTTTCGCTTTTCACTTTTTTTTGGTAAGGATATTATCAAAGTCAAAGGGATTTAAGTGCTAATTTCTGCTTTGTTTCCATACCACGCTTTTCATTTTTCTTTTCCTCTCCATCATTATTCATTTTTTCCTTCTTCATTACCGTTTTTTTAATGTGTTTGTTTTCCTTCCTTCGTTTCCCTTCCTGCTTTTGTCCTGGATTTTTTTTTTATTTTCTTTATTTTTTTCCTCCAATGTATTAAGCTTTCACTTCTTTACTTCATAACTGCATATTTTGTTTTTCTTCCCAGCGTCTTTGTTTTTCTTATTTTTCTTATTTTTCTTCCTCTTCTTCTTCCTGTTTTGAGTCAACGCGGCCCAGAAATTCAAAGGAACCTCTTGTTGTTTTCCGAGCGGTGCATTAATGCCTCTGAAATTATGCAGCTCCCGTCTCTCTCTCTCTCTCTCTCTCTCTCTCTCTCTCTCTCTCTCTCTCTCTCTCTCTCTCTCTCTCTCTCTCTCTCTCTCTCTGTGTGTGTGTGTGTGTGTGTGTGTGTGTTCTAAATACCTTTCATATTGTTTTTTTTCTTTTTTTTCCTCTTTTATTTTCCTTTCTTTATTCTCTTTGTGCTCAGGTGAATTACTTACCTTGCGCTTTATGCTTCCTAGAAAAGACGAATAGAGGAAGAAGGAATGGAGGAAAAGCTAAAAGAAGGGCAAGGAAAGGAAAGAAAAGAATAGCAAAGGAAGGGAAAAGGAAAGAAAGGGAAAGGAAAGGAAATGAATGAGATACAAGAGAAAGAAAGGAAGGAAAAAGGAAAGAAAGAAAAAAACGAATATTAAAGGAATGAAAAAAAAGAAAATGAAGAAGGGGAAATCAAAGAAAGTATCAAGAAAATGAGTGAAAGAGCAGAATGGAGGGATGAAAGAAAGGGATAAAGGAAAATAAAAAGATATAAAAAAGAAAAGAAAAGGAAAGCGAGAGAGAGCATGTGGAAGAAAGGAATTGATTTTGTCATACGAGATAATTAAGGAAGAGAAAAAAAGAGAGAGAGAAACGGAAAAGAATAAGAAGAAAGAAGAATAAGACACAGAGAGAGAATTAGAAGAAAGAAAAAATAAGAAGAAAAAGAAGAAAGAGAAGGAGACGCACAGAGGCACTTTTGCGTCCACTAGCGGGAAGAAACTTAATAAATTCAGCTTCAATGTCACACACTTTGCAGACCGTTATTTAGCCTTTCTTCCATTATCATTATTTTTATTCGCTTCATCATTACTATTATTTCAGTTTTTATTCCTTCCTTTCGCTTCTCTCTTTCTTTATTTCTGTTTTAAGTGTGATTTCGTATGATTACAATGCATGCTGTTGTTGTTTTCTTCGTTTTTTACATTATTATTTATTTTATTATTAGTATTATTTCTATTCTCATTCTTCCTTTCTTTCGTTTTTTTTCTTCTTTTTGTTTCATATGTATTTTCTTTTGTTTTCTTGATTTATGTGTGTGTGTGTGTGTGTGTGTGTGTGTGTGTGTGTGGGTGGGTGTGGGTCATTGTACTCTGCCATGTGTGTGTGTGTGTGTGTGTGTGTGTGTGTGTGTGTGTGTGTGTGTGTGTGTGTGTAATTCCCTCCCATCCTTCCTCCTCCTCTCTTTCAACTTCAAACTATATTTTCTTCCACTTTCTTCCCTCTTTCTCCCTCCCTCTTTATTTTTTTCCCTCTCTCTTTGGTCCTTCATTCACGTCTCAATCCCGTTCAACAATATTTTCCTCCTCCATCTCTCCATCTCTCTCCCTCCTACTCCTCCTTCTCTCTTTTATCCCTTCTTCCTTCCCTTCCTTCTCTCTCCTTATCCCTGCATCGTTTTCACATTTTCTTTCACTTTCCCAAACACTTCAATATCTTTCCTACTTCTCCTTTCCTTCCTACTCCTCTTTCTCTCTTTTATCCCTTCTTCCTTCCCTTCCTTCTCTCTCCTTATCCCTGCTTCATTTTCACAGTTTCTTTCATTCTTTCCCCAACACTTCAATCTCTTTCCTACTTCTCCTTTCCTTCCTACTCCTCCTTCTCTCTTTTATTCATTCTTTCATTCCCTTCCTTCTCTCTCCTTATCCCTGCTTCTTTTTCATAGTTTCTTTCATTCTTTCCCCAACACTTCAATCTCTTTCCTACTTCTTTCCTTCCTCTTATTCTCCCTCCACCTCTCCCTTCCTGTCTCTCTCTCACGTCCAATCTGTTTCTCTTCCTGTCTCTAACATTTCAATATCTCTCTCCTCCTTCCCCTCTCTCCCTCTCCCTCTCCCTCTCTCTCCTTAACTCTTTTTATTCCCTCCCTTGCTTCCCTCCTCGTCCTTAACATCTCAGTATCTTTCTCCCGTGTCACCCTGTCTCCTTCCCTCCCCCTTTCCTCTATCCCTCCCTCTCCTCTTCCTCTCTTTCCCTTTCTTCCTCTCTCACTCTCTTTATTTCTTCCTCACGTTCTCTTTTTCTATCATTAATTTGTCTTCATCCAATGTCTTTCTGTATCACTTCCTATTATTTCCTTCTCTTCTCTTTCTCTCCTTCTCTCTTCCCCTCCTCTCTCTCCCTCACCCTCTCTCCTCTCTAACATCTCAATCTTTCCTCTCTGTCTCCTTGCCTCATTTTCCCTCCTCTCCCTCTCTCTCTCCCTCACCCTCCTTCATCTTCCCCCTCTCTCCCCCTCTCTCCCTTCCTTCCTCCTTCGCCACGTCTTATCCTTTCAAATGCTCTCTTTCTCTCCCTGCCTCTAACATCTCAATCTCTCTCTCCCCTGCCCTATTTTGCATTCCTCCCCTCCCTCTCCCCCCCCTTCCCTTCCCCTGCTCCCCTTCCTCTCCCCTCCTGTTGTCGGGGTGAGCGTACGTGTTCGGTTCACGGCTGATACGCGTCACGCCTCCTTTCACCCTTTGACGGCCCCTGTTTTTTTAATGTGTTTTTTTTCACTTTCCTGTTCGCTCTGTGTATATGGGACCCGAAGACCGTTTGTTGTCTGTCTTTTTTTTTGTGTGTGTGTGTGTGTTTGACTGACTGACTGACTCCCTTTTCTCTGTCTCTGTCTGTCTGTCTGTCTGTCTGTCTCTGTTGCTGCCTATTTTGTACACTTTCTTTTGTTTGTTTTTATGCATTTTTCATTTTCTTTTCCTCTTTTATTTTCTTTCTTTAGTATTGAGTAGTCGGGTTGATTCTTTGTTTTAATTTTCTATCTTCTATTTTCCTTTACTATCTATCATGTTATATCTGTCTATCTTTTCCTTTCTTATTCTCTTTCTTTAGTTTTGAGTAGTCTGGTTAATCCTTTGTTTTAATTTCCTATCTTCTATCTTCCTTTTCTATCCATCTTGTTATATCTGTTTATCTTTTCCTCTCTTATTTTCTTTCTTTAGTATTGAGTAGTCTGGTTAATCCTTTGTTTTAATTTCCTATCTTCTATCTTCCTTTTCTATCATCTGTTATATCTGTCTCTTTTCCTCTTTTATTTTCTTTCTTTTAGTATTAAGTAGTCGGTTTAATCCTTTGTTTTCCTTTCCTATCTTCTATCTTCCTTTTCTATCATCTGTTATATCTGTCTATCTTTTCCTCTTTTATTTTCTTTTAGTATTAAGTAGTCGGTTTAATCCTTTGTTTTCCTTTACCATCTCTATGTTTGTCTATCGTTTCCCTTCTCTCCCCCAGAGTCTGCCTTTCTTCACTTCCATGATATTCTCTTGTCTTAATTTTCTATCTTCTATGTTTGTCTATCGTTTCCCTTCTCTCCCCCTGAGTCTGCCTTTCTTCACTTAATTTTCTATCTTCTATGTTTGTCTATCGTTTCCCTTCTCTCCCCTTCGCCCGGCAGCTCCTGAGTCTGCCTTCCTCGGCGTCCTTTGTTGTCCCGTTCATAAAAGTTGTCATCAGTTGCAGCTAATGGTCGGATCGCCTAAATGGCCCCTTTAAATTTAACTCTCTTTGTTGTCTGTCGCGCCTCCGTCCGGCTGTCGCTCGCTCGCTCCCTCGCTCTCTCTCTCTCCCTCTGTCTGGGTGTGTGGCTCTACTATGTGTGTGTGTGGGGGGGGTGGGGGGGGGAGAGAGAGGGGGGAGGGTAGTTTTCTGTTTGTTTGTTTTCTATATTGTCCATTTAAGTTTTATTTTATACGTTTTTTCTTTGTTTTCTGTTTTCATTACTGTTATTTCTCCTCCTCCTCCTCCTCCTTCTAC
>NC_066575.1:9017431-9029931 GCF_024679095.1 Eriocheir sinensis | reverse complement strand
GCCTGAGTATTGTTATTGTTGTTATGTCTAATGGGTTACTAATCTAAGTTTATTGTTAAGTTTAATGTGTTTTTAATCAGTTACTTCTAAGCCTGAGTATTGTTATTGTTGTTATGTCTAATGGGTTACTAATCTAAGTTTATTTACACTATATTTCTATTTTTCCTTCTTCTAAGTCTATTTATTGTTGAGTTTAATCATTAACCTTTTACTTCTAAGCCTCTTCATTGTCTCTTATCTCCCTATATCTTTTTTATCCCTGTTTCCTGTCTTTCTACCTCTCTCTATCATTTCAAAACCTGTTTGTTCTCTATCGATCTCTCTACCTTACCTCTCTCTATTACTTCTAAGGCTATTTTTTTATTTCTATCTCTATACATCACTTTTATGCCTGTTTATTATCTATCTAGCTCTGTATACTTTTCTATCTATCTATCTATCTTCATGTCTAACCCAGGATCTCTTCTTCCCCAGGCTGGTGTTCAGAAGCGACTGGATCTCAGAGGCCGGACATAACCAAGTGCTGTTGAGAGGTAGGTTGGCACGCGGAGGTTCAAACTAAGAGGTGAATGGGAGAGCGGTGGTGTGTGAGGATGGAAGGTTCAGTATGAGGAGCAGAGAGAGAGAGAGAGTGGTAAAAAGCAGGTTAGTAATGGGAAGGTTGTAATGTGAGGGACTAAGAGAGGGAGATTTGAGAGGTAGATAGGAAGGGATAAGTTCAATATAAGGGGAGGTAGGTGGGTAGGGGAAAGTTCTTATATGATATGCAAAGAAAGGGGAAAAAGTTGTAGGTAAGAGAAGGTTATAAAATGAAGAAACTAAAAGAAGGAGAGTTAAGAGGTAGTTAGGTAGGGAAGGGAAAGGTTCTAATGCCAAGAGCGAAAAAAGAGAGGGAGAAATTTTTTTTATGTTAGAGAAATAATTTGGAGAAGAAGGATTTAGATGAAGAATATGAAAACTTTAATATGAAAGAGAAAATAAAATGTTATGTCAGAGAAATAATACGGAGAAGAAGGATTTAGATGAAAAATATGAAAACTTTTAATATGAAAGAGAAAATAAAATGTTGTGTTAGAGAAATAATTTGGAGAAGAAGGATTTAGATGAAAAATATGAAAACTTTTAATATGAAAGAGAAAAAAAATGTGCTTGAGAAATAACAAAATAAAAAAGAAGGTATTTAGAGGAACAATATAAAAGCTTCTTGTTCTTATTTTCATCACCATCATCATCATCATTATCATTATCATTTTCATCATCATAGTTACGAGTTCAATAAAGAAACAAAAAAAAATCCTGGAAATCAAAGCTAAAATTACGCCAGCCATTCCCGTTGATATAAAAAAAGATAAAAAGAAAAAGAAAAAAAGAAAAAGAAAAGAAAATACTTGTCGGAAATGAACAAAGAGAAAAAGATAAATGGAAAAGTATAATAATTACGACTTCAAAGGAGGGAGAGAAAATGACGTAAATACCGGACTGAAAGCAAACATTAGAGAGAGAGAGACTGACTGACTTTCCACACCTTTCTTCCACTCCTCCTCCTCCTCCTCCTCCTCCATCTCCTCCTCGTGACCTCCTAAGGCTTGCGTGTGACAGGTTTGTTCCCTTTCTTTGTACAGGTGTCAAATATTATTATTATTATTATTATTATTATTATTATTATTATTATTGGTGGTGGTGGTGGTGGTAGTGGTAGTGGTGTCAGTAGTAGCAGCAGTAGTAGTAGTAGTAGTAGTAGTAATTAGGTCACATGCATATTATATTTACTACGACCCCTTCCCTTCCCTTCCCTTCCCTTCCCCTCCCTTCCTTTCCCCTCCCTTCCCTTCCCATCCCTTCCCTTCCCTTCCCTTCCCTCCCCTCCTCCTCTTTCCTTTCTTCTACCTGTCAGCTGTCATAGCCTTTCCTCCCCTTTCCTCCCTCTTCCCTCCCTCCTCCCTTCCTCTTTTTCTCTCCTCCCTTCCTGGTTACCTTCCTGGAATATCAATTAGGTTTTAGCAAGAATGACCTCTCTCTCCCCTCTCCCTTTCCCTTCCTTTTCTCTCTCCCCTCCTCCCTCTCTCCCGCCTCCCTCTCCTCTCTCATACCCTTTCCAATCTTCCCTCTTCCTCTCCACCCTTTCCCTCCCCTCTTCTCCCTCTACCCTCCCCTTCCTTCTTTCTCCCTTACCTCTCCTCCCATACTCTCCTTTCTTCCCTTCCTTTCTATACCTCCTTCCCTCCCTCCTTCCTTCACTTCTTCCTCCTCTTACCTCCCTCCCTTCCTCCTTCTCCTTCTCTCCCTCCCCCCTTTCTTCCTCCCTTCTCCCTCCACTATCTACTTTGCTATCAGCCACTTAGCGAATACTTTAGCAGCCTCTTGTTTCTTCTTTATTGCCTCCCTCCCTCCCTCCCTCCTTCCCTGCCTTCTCTTCTCCCTTCTTCACTCCCTCTCTGTCTCTTCTCACAGCCTCCTCTTCCTCCTCCTCTATTCTCTCTTCCCTTTCCCTTCATTGCTCTCTTTCTCTTTCCTTCCTCTCTCTTTCTTCATTTTCTCTCTCCCTCTTTCCTTCTCTCCTTCCCCAATTTCGTCTCTCCCTCCTTCCTCCATTTCCCTCTTCTCCCTTATTCTCTGCCTCTTTCAATTCTTTTCTTCCTTATTCCTTTCCTCCACATCTCTGTTTTCCTTTCTATCTCCCTCTTTTCCTCCTTTCTCTCCCTTTTTCCCTCCATTCCTAATCTGACTTTTTTTTCTCTTAGTCTCCCTTCCTCCCTTTCTCTCCTCTTCCTCCCACTTTTCCTCCTTTCTCTCCCTTTTTCCCTCCATTCCTACTCTTACTTTTTTTCTCCTAGTCTCCCTTCCTCCCTTTCTCCCTCCTGTCCTTCTCTCCCTTCCTCCCACTCTCCCTCCCTTTCCTTGCCCTGAATCTAAATCTCCCTCTCTACCTCCATACTTACCTTCTCAATTATCCTCTTGCCTTAATTCTCTCCCTCCCTCCCTCCCTTCCTACCTTTAACCTAGTAAACATTCTACTCTCCTTACCTATTTTTTCCTCCCCTTTCCTCCGGTCATTCATTCCTCTCTTCCTTCTTTCTTTCCTTCCTTCCTTCATTCTTTCATCCTTTCTGTCTTCCTCTTCATTCATTCATTCATTCATTCATTCATTTTTTTCTATATTTTTTCCTTTTCTTGTTTTTTTTCTATTCTACCAAACAGTTAATTACCATTCTGCTTTTTATTCCTTTTATTCCTTCCTTCTTTTCATCTTTCTGCCTTTCTCCTTATTCCTTCCTTCCTTCCTTCCTTCATTTTTTTCTGTTATTTTTCTTTTCTTTTTTATCTATTATCTTTTCTATTCTTCCAAACAATTATATTACCATTTTGCTTTTTATTCCTTTTATTCCTTCCTTCTTTTCATCTTTCTGCCTTTCTCCTTATTCATCCATTCCTTCCTTCCTTCATTTTTTTCTATTATTTTCCTTTTCTTCCTTATCTATTATCTTCTCTATTCTACCAAACAGTTTTATTACCATTCTTCTTATTATTCCTTTTACTTCCTCATTATCTCCCTTCTCCTTTTTAGTTTATCAGTTCCTAGTAATTCCTTCCTTCTTTCCTTCCTTGACGTTCTCCTTCCTCCTCTCTTCTCTCGTCCTCCTTTCTCCTTCCCTTCGTTAACTTCCTGAGCCTCCTTGCCCTTTGCATTTCCTTCTTTCATTTTCCTTTCTTTCCTTTTCTCCCTGTTTTCCTCCCCTTCATTGCTTTCTTTCTCTTTCCCCTCCCTTTCTCTTTCCTTCCTCTCCCTTTCTTCAGTTTCTCTCTCCTGCCTTTCTTTATTCACTCTCTTTCCTTCTCTCCTTAATGATAAATGTATTCCTATGTATTCCTTCTCTTCCTCCTCTCTCAAGACTACCTAACATACATTCTCTACTTTCTTTTATTTCTCTTAATTAACTTTCTCATCCTCCCTTTCTCCCCTCTATTCTCTGTCTATTTCCCTTCCTTATCTTCCACATCCTCCCCTCCTTCCTCCTCCTCTTCCTCCTCTTCCTCTATCAGTCACGTCTATTTCCTTCCTTCTCCTTCTTAACTTCCTCTCTGCCCTTCCTTCCTCAGCCTCTATTCTCCCCTCTGTTGCCTGCTTCTCTTCCTTAACTTTCTTCCCCCTCCCTCCTATTCCCTCATCAGTCCCGTGTATTAGCAAGCATTGATCTCCTTATAATCGAGTTACTCCGCCCTTCCTTCCTTCCTCCCTTGACGCCTCCGAAGGGATGTCGAGGTTGGAAAAAAAGTTAGTGTGTGGAGATAGGAAGAGAGAGAGAGAGAGAGAGAGAGAGAGAGAGGAAAACAGAGAAAAAGACGAAATATTATTGAAAAACGATGAGAAAGTTAAAAATGAGAAAATAAAAGAGAAAAATGCGCGTCCCGATCAGAGAGAGAGAGAGAGAGAGAGAGAGAGAGAGAGAGAGAGAGAGAGAGATCCACTAACTCCCTGCCGTGGGTAAGCTAGGGAGGGGAGAGAGAGCGAGGAAATGAGAGTCTGCCCTTAATATTGAAGAATGAGGGAGAGTGGACAGAGGGGAGGGAGAAGGGAGGGGAGAGAGGGGAGTGGAAGATAGTCGGGTAGCGGGAAGGATGAGAGTAGAGGAGAGGGAAGGGAGGAGAGAGGAGAAGAGGAGGGGAGAGGAGAGGGGAGAGAGAGGTAGGCATATATATTAAAGGGAAGAAGGAGGAGGTAGAGGAGGAGGAGGGAGAGTAAGCTTGGGGAGTAGATAAGAGAGTAAGGGAAGGGAGTAAAGGAAGGAAATTAAAGGAAAGAAGAGAAAGAGAAGGAAAGGAAAAGAAGGAGGAGGAAGAAAGAATGTATGGATAAAAAGAGAAACGAATGTAAGAGTGAAGAGAAAAAGGAGAAAGAGGAGAAGGAGGAAAAGGAAGAGGGGGAGGAGGAGAAGAGCGAATGGAGGAAAAGGGAAAGAAAGACTAAAAAGAATATATGAAAAAAGAAAGGAATAATGAATAGAGGAAAGGAATGAATGGAAGAGGAGGAGGAGGGGGAGGAGGAGGAGGAGGAGGAGGACAGAAAACTCTATGGGTTCGAGGTAGGTAAAATTAATCTTCCGTCTACCTGATATTCGATTCTCTCTCTCTCTCTCTCTCTCTCTCTCTCTCTCTCTCTCTCTCTCTCTCTCTCTCTCTCTCTCTCTCTCTCTCTCTCTCTCTCTCTCTCTCTCTCTCTCTCTCTCTCTCTCTCTCTCTCTCTCATTCATATCATTTTGATATGTCGAAACTTTCTTCATCCCCTGAGGAAAAGGAGGAGGAGGAGGAGGAAAAAGAAGAAGAAGAAGAAGAAGACGAGACATAAGGGAAGAATAATGATAAAGGAGAAAAAGGATATTAAAGAAATGGAAGGAGTGAGGAAAAGAAGGAGACGAGAGAAGGAAATAAATGAGGAGGAAAAAGAGGAGGAGGAAGAGGAGGAGGAGGAGGAGGAGGAGGAGGAGGAGGAGGAAAGTGGAGAGAGTTAGGAGTCAGAAAAATATAATGAAAGAGGGAGATGATGCGGAGGAGGGAGGAAAGGGAGAAAAATTAAGAAGAGAGAAGGAAGAGGAGGGGAAGATGGAGGAAGAAGAAGAAGAGGAGACGGTATAGAAGACAGACAGACAGACAGACAGACAGACAGACAGATTACAAGAAAGAGAACAAGAATAAAGAGAAAAAAAACTGACCTCATATACGGAAGAAGAGGAAGAGAAGGGAGAGAAATAAAGGAAGGAAGAGAAGGAGAAAAAAAGGAAAGGGAAATGGAGGGAAAAAATTATAGGAGGCGTGTCTAAATTTGACGACACACACACACACACACACAGACACGCACACACACTCTCTCTCTCTCTCTCTCTCTCTCTCTCTCTCTCTCTCTCTCTCTCTCTCTCTCTCCAACACGCGCAGTTTCTTACCAAGTTTAGCATACGCCCACTCTTGATCACGAGAGAGAGAGAGAGAGAGAGAGAGAGAGAGAGAACAAGTGCCTAAGACAATTTAGTTACACTGATAAACTCTCATTAAGTGTTGATATTAACCAAACACTTAACCTCTCTCTCTCTCTCTCTCTCTCTCTCTCTCTCTCTCTCTCTCTCTCTCTAACCCTATTATCATTATTCAATCTATTTTACTCCACTTTTGATAGAGAGAGAGAGAGAGAGAGAGAGAGAGAGAGAGAATACGGACATAGAATTAGTCTTAAAGGTCAGAGTTGCTTGAGGTTGCGAAACATTTCAAGTAGGTGTCATAGGTGTGTGTGTGTGTGTGTGTGTGTGAGAGAGAGAGAGAGAGAGAGAGAGAGAGAGAGAGAGAGAGAGAATAGACAAATATATTTAAATTTATAGACAGATAGATAAACAAACAGATTGACTGATGAATATATGTATCAATAAATAAATACATAAAGAGAAAAACTAGGAAGAAAGCGAAACGAAATATCAAAAAAAAATAATGAAGACGGAAGAGCGAAAAAAAAATTAGACAAACATTTATTTATAGAGAGAGACAGAAGAAAAAAATGAGGGTCAGGCAAGACAAAAGAGCAGAGGTGGTCAGGTGGTCGTGATTTACAGGTGAGCGCCGCGCGGGGGGCAAAGAACAGGTAAAGCCACGCGTGATTACCTCGCCGCGTTGTGTTGTGTTAGGCCGCTGACGTGCACTCTGGAGGCGGCCCAAAGAGGAGGAGCTCATGAGGAACACAGGTAGATGACAAAACACTCTGTACTGTACGTTAAGGGATTCATTGGTAAATATTATAGGTAAAAGAACGTATCTCCCTCATGAAGACTTGTAACGCAGAGAGGGAAAGGAGGAGACAATGAAGGTCACACAGTACAAAGAGGAGGAGCTCATAAGGAACACAGGTAGATGACAAAACACTCTGTACTGTACGTTAAGGGATATACGGGTGAATAATATAGGTAAAAGAACGTATCTCCCTCATGAAGACTTGTAACGCAGAGAGGGAAAGGAGGAGACAATGAAGGTCACACAGTACAAAGAGGAGGAGCTCATGAGGAACACACGTAGAAGACAAAACACTCTGTACTGTACGTTAAGGGATTCATTGGTAAATATTATAGGTAAAAGAACGTATTTCCCTCGTGAAGACTTGTAACGCAGAGAGGGAAAGGAGACAATGAAGGTCACACAGTACAAAGAGGAGGAGCTCATGAGGAACACACGTAGATGACAAAACACACTTAAGATCTGCATGTACTGTACGTTAAGGGATATACGGGTGAATAATATAGGTAAAAGAACGTGTCTCCCTTATGAAGACCCGTAGCATGTAGCCCCGAATTATCACATGCTTTCGGCTCCTACAACAATTTTCAAAGGACACACAGGTGGTTAGTCAGGTCCTCATGAGTATTTTTTTTACAACAAAGGAGACAGCTCAAGGGCACAAAAATAGGAAACAATAATAAAAAAAAGCCCGCTACTCGAAATTATTCACATTCATGGTGTAGAAGCCTTGTTATACTATCATTAGGCTTATAAAACTACCCATGGGAATACTAACACAGCCTCTACAAAAGCCTGACCAAATGTGGGCGTGTAGGCCTAGAAACGTTTGAGACTATAGGCCTGAGGCAGAGGGAACAATCGCTACCCATCTCCTACTATTGGTGATCCATGAAGATATATGATGCAACGAAACCAAGGATAATTTGAGGTCTCAGCGACCGAGCGCTCAGGGAACGTGGAGGAAACAGAGGCTGCCCCGCTGCCTCGCTACCCGCTGCCTGTCTCCCGCGGCTGCTGCTCCATAACGATAAATGATGGAAAGAAATCAAGGCTAATTTGATTTCTAAGCGGCCGAGTTCACAGGGAACGCGGAGGACTACAAACGCTGCCCCGCTACCTCGCTGCCCCGCTACCTGCCTCCTCCGGCTGCCGCTGCTCCATAAGGATAAATAATTGTACCAAAGCGAAGGATGATTTGATTTCTTAGCGACGGGACGTGGAGGAAACGAACGCTGCCTGTCTGCTATTGCTTCGGCTACTTCTGCTTCTACTTCTACTGATGAATATTAAAGAAAAAACTTATACAATTTGATTTAGAAGCGAAGGGACGTAGAAAAAACAATCGCTACCTGTCTTCTACTGCTATTTCTAATTCTGCTTCTACTGCTACTGATAAATATTAAAGAAAAACCGAGGATAATTTGACTTCTAAACGACTGTACGTAGAGGAAACAAACGCTACCTGTATTCTACCTTTACCGATAGATACAAGAGAATAGACAAGGCTTTCGTAGGAGTTGTAGGCATTTCCAGGGGTAGTTTTGTGACCTTGGTGGTAGTTTGACCCTCCTTCCGTACCGTGAACCTAAAAACAACACTCTTGAGAACCCCATTGATCATTTTCTCGGCCTTTGGAAGCTTGATAATGAGTTTAGGAGGCGGACTTAGGCACTGTACAAAATATTTAAGAGCAAACAAACGTTACTTCTCTTTTACTACTGCTGGTCCACAAAGATAAATAAAAGAACAGAAGAAGACAAGGATAATTTGATTTTCTTCGAGGCTTAAGGATGCGGGCCAAGGCTTAATGTACACGAGAGAAAGACGACACTGCCTTCCTCCTATTACTGCTGGTGCTCCATGAAGATAAATATTCGAACAGGTACAAGAACAGTTTGATTTCCTTAACGACTTCAGGAGGCGAGCCAAGGTTGGGCGTACATGAGGCTTAAAGAAAACAAACCCTACGTAGCCTCTATTGTCGCTGGTGCTCCATGAAGATAAATATTCGAACTGATACAAGAACAATTTGATTTTCTTAACGACTTCAGGAGGCGAGCCAAGGTTGAGCATACATGCACCTTAGAGGAAACAAACGCTGCCTTCCTCCTATTACCGTTGGTGCTCCATGAAAACAAATACTCAAACAGATACAAGAACAATTTGATTTTCTTAACGACTTTAGGAGGCGAGCCAAGGTTGAACGTACATGAGGCTTAGAGGAAACAAACACCGCCTGTCAACTGCTGCTGGGCCATCAAGATTAACACGGATAATTTGTTTCTTAATACGACTTAAGGACATGTGCCAAAGCTGAATGTACCTGAGAATATATCGAATACGTCGCTCCAAATGCTGCTGGCGCTCTGTAAGAATAAATAATAGAAGAAACCATTAGGAAAGCGACATAAGGAAGTGGGTCACAGCTGAGTGCTCATGAGACTTCACAGGACACAAACGCTGTCCCAGCCCTGTTATTGCTGGTCCATAAGAATAAATATTAGAATAAAGCATAACCAAGCATAATTTGACTTTCTGAGTGTCTTAACGATGCACAGGACATAGTGAAAACGAAGCCTACCCCGCTCCTATTGCCGCCGCTGGCCCATCAAGATAAACATTAGAACGAAGCATAACCAAGCATAATTTGACTTTCTGAGTGTCTTAACGATGCACAGGACAGAGAGAAAACGAAGCCTACCCCGCTCCTATTACCGCCGCTGGTCCTTAAAGATAAATATTAGAATAGATGCAAGAACAATTTAATTTTCTCAGCTGTTTAAGAAGGCAAGCAAAAGTTAAGTGTACATGAGACTTGGGGAAACAAACGCTACCCTGTTCTTAATACTGGCGCCGCTGCTCCGTGAAAATACATATCAGAACAGAACATAAGGAAGGATAATTTGACATTCCATTCAAATTAAAGAGTCGGGAAGCATAGGAAACAAACGCTACCCTGTTCTTAATACTGGCGCCGCTGCTCCGTGAAAATACATATCAGAACAGAACATAAGGAAGGATAATTTGCCATTCCATTCAAATTAACGAGTCGGGAAGCATAGGAAACAAACGCTACCCTGTTCTTAATACTGGCGCTGCTGCTCCGTGAAAATACATATCAGAACAGAACATAAGGAAGGATAATTTGACATTCCATTTAAATTAACGAGTTGGGATGCAGATGAAACAGACAGTGCCCTGCTCCTATTGCTATCGCTGTTCCTTAAAAAAATAAAACATATTAGAACAACAAAGAAGCAAGGATAATATTTGATGATTTAAGCGGCTTGAAAATAATATCAGCGTCTTAGCTTAGAGGAAATAAAAGAATAAACACTACCTTACTTTTACTATTACTGCAGCTTCCTGTAAAGATGAATATTAGAGAGAAGGAGAGAATGAAGCATGATAGTTTGACTTTCCACGAAGATAACAACGCGACTAGAAAATAATATTGGCTTCATAGGAAACAAAAGAAAAAGACACGCACTCCCCCTCCTAATATTACTTTTGCTATTCAATAAAGATAAATATTACAGCAAAAGAACGAGAGATTATTATTTGACTTTCCAAGAAGATAACAACGCGACTAGAGAATAATATTGGCTTCATAGGAAACAAAAGAACAAACACACAAGCTCTCCCTTCCAATATTCCTTTTGCTATCCCATAAAGATGACTATTAGAGCAAAAGAAGGAGAGACCACAATTTGATTCCCCGAGCAGATTGTCACGCGTAATGGAAAAAAAATAACTGCTTTCCATGATTTCAAGTCTTAGGGCGAAAAAAATAAATCTTCGAGGAGTTTTAAATGAGAAAAAGGAAAGGATTGGGAGTGATTGAATCTTTCCGTAAGACTAAGATGATTAAGAAGGGAGGAGGAGGAGGAGGAGGAGGAAGAGGACAGAAGTGAAAAGAAGATTAATAAATGGACGAATAGATAGGAATATAGATAGATAGAGATAGAGAAAGAACTAAATATAAAAAATAAAAGAGAGAGAGAGAGAGAGAGAGAGAGAGAGAGAGAGAGAGAGAGAGAGAGAGAGAGAGAGAGAGAGAGAAGAGTAAAATACAGATAAAAGAAAAAGGAAAAGAAAGAGAAAAAAATAGGACAGGAAGAAAATGAGAGTAAAGAAAGGAACAGGAAGAGCGAAGCAAATAAAAAAAACAAATAAAAGATAAATATACAGAAAGAAAGAGAAAGAAAAAAAGAAACATGAAAAAAGTGAAAAAAAGAGAGAAGGAAAAAGAAAGAGAAAGAAATAAAGAAAAGAAAAGAAAGAAGAAAAAAAGAGAGGAAAAAAGTAAAGAAAACAAGATAATGAGTCGACAAGCCCTCTCCGTTCCACCTCACCTCACCCTGAAACAAATCATTTCCCTGACGAGGAACGAATCGCTAATGTGAAGGAGGAGGAGGAGGAGGAGGAAGAGGAGGAGGAGGAGGAGACACTAAGACCCTCCCCCCTTTCCCTCCCCTCCCCCCTTCCTCCCTTCCTCTCTCTCCCCCTCTCTCTCTCTCCCTTCCTCGACCCTCTCCTTTCCTCGTATATAAACGCAGGTAACAGAGGCCTTCCCAGGTAGCCAAATACAGGTAACTAATGAGGAAAGTTTAATTAAGGTGTTGGATTAAGTATTAGAATGTTTTATGTGGATTTCTTTATTGTTGGGAAGGGAGAAGAAAGAGTTGGGGTAAAAAAAAGAATATATTCGTAAAAGAAAAGAGGAAAAGTTAAAAAGGTGTTAATATGGAGTGGTAGGAGTTGTATGTGTGTGGGGGGGAGGGGGGGGGTTGTGTGTGTGTGTGTGTGTGTGTGTGTGTGTGTGTGTGTGTGTGTGTGTGTGTGTGTGTGTGTGTGTGGAGGGGGTTGTGTGTGTGTGTGTGTGTGTGTGTGTGAGAGAGAGAGAGAGAGAGAGAGAGAGCAGTAACATAGCAGTGTAACGGGAAACCAGAACATTTCAGGGGTGACTATTGAAACCTTCCATTACACTTCACTCCGTCAGCAAGTGAGAGGGGGAGGGAGGGAGGTTGGGAAGGAGGGAAGGAGAATAGGCAGAGGGAATGCAGGAGAGAAGGAAGAGATTGTAACAGACTGCGAAAGAAGGAATGAGTGAAAGAGGGAAGGGAAGGAAGGAAGAAGGAGAAGAATGGAAAGAACGACAGAAGAAAAGGAAAGGAGGAGGAGAAAGGGATTAGAAAAAGGAAAGAAAAGGAGAAATAGAAAGAAACGAAAAGGCAGAAAGAAAGAAGGAAGGGAAATGGACAGGAAGGAAGGGAAAGAGAAAGGGCAGAGACTAGAGTAAGGAAAGGAAATAGGAAGTGTTTGAAGAAGAAAGAGGAGAGGAGAGACATAGAAAGAAGGGGATAAAGGAGATGAGAAGAAAGGAGAGGAAAGGGCAGAGATAGGAAATAAGAGAAGGAGGAGGCAGAGTCCTTTTCCATTCCTTCCTGCTTCTTCCCTTTCTCCCTTTGTCCCTTCCTTCCCTTCTAATACCTTCTCCCCTTCCTTCTTTTCTCTTCTTATTCATCCCGTTCTTTCATTCCTACATCCCATCCCTTCCTTCCCTTACCTCCATCCCTTCTGTCCCATCTGGAGTAGGAAGAGGAAAGAAGGAAGGCAGAGAGAGGAGGAAAGGGAGGAAAGGAAGGAGCGATTCACTTCCTATTCCCGATCCCTGGCATGACGGATCACCGACCTTGTTTTATGCACGAGTCAGGTGTTCCCAAGGG
>NC_066575.1:9007431-9012431 GCF_024679095.1 Eriocheir sinensis | reverse complement strand
AAAGAAAGAGAGAGAGATGGTAACCGATAGTGAGTGATGGTCCTGATCCTCCATGCCGATAGTGACGCTCCAGAAACACCCCGACTGATGGTGAGCTGATGGTGCGGCGGCGGCGGATGTGGTGATGGATGGATCGGTGGTGGTGGTGGTGGTGGCTGTGGTGATGATGGTGGTGTTATTTTCATTGTTATTATCATCATTATTATTATTATTATTATTATTATTATTATTATTATTATTATTATTATTATTATCTTCATCGCTGTCGTCATCTCTTTTTTTATTGTGTTTCCTTTTTTTGTTTTCTTCTTTTCCTTCAACACATTTTTTATTTATTTATTCTTCACTTCCAGCTGCTATAAATTTAACTTCAACAACATCAACAGCATCTACTACTACTACTACTACTACTACTACTACTACTACTACTACTACTACTACTACTACTACTACTACTACCTCTAACTTACCTTCATCCCGTCCATGATCTCAATTTCAACACCCATTTTTCCTCTCCTTTCCTCCCTTCCTTCCTTTCCTCCTTTCTCACTCCATTATATCCTTTCCTCCCTTCCGTTCTGCATGATTTCCTTCCTTCCCTTCTCTCTTCATCCATATCTTCCCTCCCTTCCCTTCCTCCCTTCCCTAGTCACTTCATTTATCTCGTTCCCCTTCACTTGCTCTCTCATTTCCTCCTCTCTCCTGCCTTCATCTCTTCCTTCCTATCCCCTTACAGTGAGCTATCAGCCAATCATTCAGTTAGTTAGTCAGTTAGTCAGTCAGTCAGGCAATCAGTTAGTTAGTCAGTTAGCCAGTCGATCTGTCAGTCAGTTGGCCAGTTAAGTCATTAGGTAGGTCAGTCAGGCAGTCAGTCAGTAAATCAGTCAGTCAGTCAAGCAGCTCGGTTGTCAGTCATTCGTCAGTCACTCAGTCAGTCCGTCAGTCAATCAGTCCATCAGTCAGTCAGTCAGTCAGGCAGGCAGGCAGGCAATTATACAGTCAGTCAGTCAGTTAGTCAGTCAGTCAGTCAGTCAGGTATTAGTCAGTCATCCAGTCATCCAGTCAGTGAGTCAGTTAGGCAGACAGACAGCAAATCAAAGTCAGTCATCCAGTTAGTCAGCCAGTCAGTCAATCCGTCAGTCAGCCCGTCAATCAGTCCTCGCCAAACTTGATTCCTCCTGACGTGATGTATTTTGCCAGAGCGTGAAGGAATGAAGCAGTAAGTGAATGTCTTTAGATGAGCGCCGATGCATCATCCTCCCTCCCCGGCGTCTTGTGGCATACTGAAGCTGCCCGTTTGAGCCTAGTGTCTTTATGGGATATCGTTGAGGGCATTTGGCTATTACGGTCAGATTTCCATGATAATATATACACGCTAAGACACATTTATATATATTCACACTGTTATATATTTCAGTTATGTATTTTTTTTTTTTTTTTTTTTTTTTTACAGCAAAGGAGACAGCTCAAGGGCACAAAAAAGTAAACATTAATAAAATAAAAAAAAGCCCGCTACTCGCTGCTCCTAAAAAGAATCCAAAGAGGTGGCCGAAAGATAGGTCAGTTTCGGGAGGAGAGGTGTCCTGATACCCTCCTCTTGAAAGAGTTCAAGTCGTAGGCAGGAGGAAATACAGATGAAGGAAGATTGTTCCAGAGTTTACCAGCGTGAGGGATGAAAGAGTGAAGATGCTGGTTAACTCTTGCATAAGGGATTTGGACAGTATAGGAGTGAGCTGGAGTAGAAAGTCGAGTGCAGCGGGGCCGCAGGAGGGGGAGAGGCATGCTGTTAGCAAGTTCAGAAGATCAGTCAGCGATGGAAATATCGATAGAAGATAGAAAGAGAGGCAACATTGCGGCGGAATTTAAGAGGTAGAAGACTATCAGTTGAGAAGACTATCAGTATGAGGAGACGAAGAGCCTTTGCCCACTCTGTCCAGAAGAGCTGTGAGTGGAGCCCCCCACATGAGATGCATACTCCATACGAGGGCGGACAAGGCCCTGTATATGGACAGCAACTGCAACAACTGTGCGGGAGAAGAACTGGCGGAGACGGTACAGAACCCAGCCTCGAGGAAGCTGATTTAGTAAGAGATAAGATATGAAGTTTCAGTTGAGATTTTGAGTTAAGGATAGACCGAGGATGTTTAGTGTTGAGGAAGGTGATAGCTGGGTGTTGTCAAAGAATAGGGGATAGTTGTTTGGAAGATTGTGTCGAGTGGATAGGTGGAGAAACTGTGTTTTTGAGGCGTTGAAGAGGCACACCAGGTTCTTCTTGCCCCAAATCGGAAATAAGAGTAAGTCTGAGGCTAAGCGTTCTGCAGCCTCCAGCCTTGAGTCGTTAAGTTCCTGAAGGGTGGGTCTTCTATTAAAAGAAGTTGAATAATGCAGAGTGGAATCATCGGCGTAGGAATGGATAGGACAGTTCGTTTTGGAAAGAAGATCATCAATGAACAACAGAAAAAGAGTGGGAGATAGGACAGAACCCTGTGGGACACCACTGTTAATAGATTTAGGGGAAGAACATTATTGATTTATATGTATTTAGTTAGTATATTTAGCATTCTTAGCGTATACTATAGGATATTAGGGATATTTAGGAAGGGAAGGAAAAGATATGAAGGGAAGAATGGATAAAGTAAATAAGAGAGAGACAGAGAGAGACAGAGAATGACAGAGACAGACACATAGAATAACTTACACCGAGACAGAGATAGAGAACCAGAGACAGAAAAAGAAAAAATGAACAGAAAAACAGACAGAGAAAGAGAGAAACAGACACAGAGAGAGACAGAAACAGATAGAAACGCAGAGACAGAGAGAGAGAGACAGAAACAGAAAAAAACAGAAGCAGAGACAGAGACAGAGACACAGACAGAGGTAGAGAGAGCAACACAAACAGGGAGACAGAGAAACCGAAACACAGAGAGCTACAGAAACAGAGACAGACAGAGAACGAAACAGAGACAGACACACAGACAGACACAGAAACAGAAACAGAAAGCCAGAGAGACACCAAAGATACACACACACAGAGAAACAGAGACAGACAGAGAACGAAACAGAGAGAGACAGAGACAGACACAGAAACAGAAACAGAAAGCCAGAGAGACAGCCAAAGATACACACACACACAGAGAAACAGAGACAGACAGAGAACGAAACAGAGACAGACACACAGACAGACACAGAAACAGAAACAGAAAGCCAGAGAGACACCAAAGATACACAAACACAGAGAAACAGAGACAGACACACAGACAGACACAGAAACAGAAACAGAAAGCCAGCGAGACAGCCAAAGATACACACACACAGAGAAACAGAGACGGACACAGACACAGAGACACAGAGAGGCAGACCCACAGAGAACTTGCCCCCTCCCAGCCCAGGCACGCAAGGGGAGATGAAGCAGGCTGGTATATTATAGGAAGGGGGTGACATTTTAGTGTGTCTGCGACCCTGATTTACGCGCCACGGCTGTCTCGTCTCCCTGATGGACGATACCCGGTAATGAAGTGCCTTTGTGTGTGTGTGTGTGAGAGAGAGAGAGAGAGAGAGAGAGAGAGAGAGAGAGAGAGAGAGAGAGAGAGAGAGAGAGAGAGAGAGAGAGAGAGAGAGACTGTCAGCATTATGGTTATTCTCTCTCTCTCTCTCTCTCTCTCTCTCTCTCTCTCTCTCTCTCTCTCTCTCTCTCTCTCTCTCTCTCTCACACACACACACACACACATAAACTCGCAGGAGAATTGCCCCACTAACATATCTCACTCATGTGGCTCTGTAGCACTTTGTCTGAGAGGCGAGCGGAGGAAAGAAAGACTGCAGGGAAGTGCTGATAAAAAGGAGAAGTTAAAGAAGCATACTGTACACTGCAAGGGACTGGGAATGAAAGCAAGTGATAAGTGGAGAGTCATATATTTTGCAGATAAGCGTGTGAAGCGAAAGTACTGCTGATTGCAAAGAGCCGGGAATGGGAAGGTGTGAAAGGCAGATGATAGTAAAGTTTGTAGATAAAAGTGTGAAAGAAAAATACTGTACATTGCAAAGAGCTGGGAATGGGAAGGTGTGAAAAAATAACGATAAACTTTGTAGATAAGAGTGTGAAGGGAAAGTACTGTAGATTGCAAAGACCTGGGAGTAAGGGAACGAATGGAAAAGCGGATAATAACATACATTGTAGTTAAGAATAAAGAGAGAGAGGGAAATGCGTAAAAGGAAATAAGAGTACATTGCGATAACTGAAAATGGAAAGAAGCAAAAAAAAAAAAAACAGATACACTGTAGATACGAACGAATAAAAACAAACAAATGAAGAGCGAGTAAGGTTGAATTTATAGAACGAAGTGTGAAATTTAAAGTGAGTGGAGGGAAGGGAAAATGGATTCTAGATACGTGGGAGGAAAAGGAAGAGGATGAAGTGAAAGAGCTGATTGTTGTGAACTGGTTTGAAAAAAAAAATGATAAAGAAGATATAGGAGAAGAATGAAAGTAAAAGAGAAGTGGATGTAGATAGGTGAGGTTATGTTGTTTTGGTTGGTTAGTGAAGATAGGTTGAGGAGTTGAAGAGGAAAGGAAAATGGAGGAATGATAAAATGTGGAGAAAGGAGGGAAGAGGTGTGTGAAAATTATTAACTCTTAGGAGAAGTTTCTAAATATTTCGGTCAAGAAGAGTGTATCAAGACCCTCTCCACACGAAATTGACCTCTCTTATGGCTACTCTTTACTTTTATCTTTTATGGGAGCGGCGAGTAGCGGGCTTTTTTGTACTTTTTTATTGCCCTTGAGCCGTGTCCTCTGATGTAAAAAAAAATTAATGAAGAGAGAAGAGAATATGAAGAAAAATATAGTCGATTACAAAGACATAGAAAAAAGGGATAGATGTGAAATGAAGAAGATTTGGATTGGTAAGGATGAATAAATACCAGGAGTAAACGTGTCTTTGAAAATTTCTATAGGTCGTAAAAAGTCCCATAGGAAGTCATTTATAAGTATGTGAAAATAAG
>NC_066575.1:8997431-9004931 GCF_024679095.1 Eriocheir sinensis | reverse complement strand
ACGAATATACGACAAGAAACACAAAGAAGAAAGAAAACAAATAGATAGGAAGAAAAAAATGACCAAAAAAAAGGAAGAACAGAATTAAATAGGAATAAAGAAAGGAATAAAGAAAAAAATTAAAGGAAAGAAGAGAGAATGGAAAGGAAAATAAATAAGAGCCCAGAGAAACAGAAAAAGAGAAAAAGCGCAGAAAATGAAATAGAGACACACACACACACACACACACACACACACACACACACACACACACACACACACACACACACACACACACCGACGAGTGAGTCATTGTGTCAGGGCGTAATAAAGAGTAATTTAGTGTGCATAACGTGTTGCTGGTAATGCCTCCTGTCTGTCACCTGGGCCCTGTGTGTGTGTGTGTGTGTGTGTGTGTGTGTGTGTGTGTGTGTGTGTGTGTGTGTGTGTGTGTGTGTGTGTGTGTGTGTGTGTGTGTGTCTTTCTTATTCTCTCATAATGAAATCTGTTTTGTTTTCTCATTTTCTTTCTTCTTTATTCTATTGTTGTCTTTTTTAAGTGATTGTTTTTTCTTTATTTTCCTTCTGTTCTTTATCTTTCTCTTTCTCGTATGTTTTTTCTCCTTATTTATGGTTTCCTTTCTTGCTTTATTCCGTTATTTTGTTCATTTTTTCCTTTTTATTCGTTTTTAAGTGACTATCTTTCTCTTCTTTTTTTCTCTCACTTTCTTTCATTCTTTCTCTCTTTTCCTCTCTCTCAAAAGCTAAAAAGAAATATGCTCTGTGCCTTTATCATCATCACCACCACCACCACCACTACCACTACTTTCTTTCTTTCTTTCTTTCTTTCTTTCTTTCTTTCTTTCTTTCTATCTTTCTTTCTTTCTCACAAACGGTACAAAAGCTCCTAGATATCCTCACCACCACCACCACCACCACTACTACTAATATTATAACCACAACCACCACCACCACCACCACTTCTCACAACACTAACATTGTCACCCTTCATTACTGGACATCACGCCACCTGTTTTATGTCAGCGTGGCAGTGGTAGCGTCGTGTGTTAAGGCAATGGCTTTATATTTGGGTCTCCTTTGTTGTGTATTTTCCTGGTATTTTCAAATTTATATATATTTTCCTTCTATTGTGGTGTGTATTTTATTTTCTTTCTTTCTCTCTTGTATTATTGTTTCCTGGATTCTTCTTTCTCCTATTATCTATGTGTTCTTTTCTGTGTTAGTTTGTGTTATTCTTAGTTTTTGTTATATTTTGTCCTGTGGTTATATATTTTTTGTGGTTCCTTTTTCATTTTCATGAAAAAGGAACCACAAAAAATATATAACCACAGGACAAAATATAATAAAAACTAAGAATAACACAGAAAATAACATATAGATAATAGGAGAAAGGAGAATCCAGGAAACAATAATACAAGAGAGAAAGATAGAAAATACAGGAATAAGTAGTGATGTTAGTAAATTTGCAGATGATACCAAGATCGGTAGAGTAATTGAGTCGGATCAGGACGCTAGTATTCTCCAAGGTGAACTCAACAGATTGTATGACTGGGCGGATAAATGGCAGATAGAGTTCAATGTAGGGAAGTGCAGTATTCTGAGTGTAGGTAGGAACAACCCCTCACATAACTATTGCTTAAATGACACTCTCATAAGCAGGTCTGGGTGCGAGAGGGATTTAGGGGTCTTAGTGAGCTCTGATCTCCGTCCAAGGGCACAATGCATTCAAGCTAGAAATCGAGCTAATAGGGTACTGGGATTTATTTCAAGGAGCGTAAGCAACAGAAGCCCCGAAGTCTTCCTCAAACTATATTTAGCATTAGTTAGACCTCATCTTGACTATGCTGTTCAGTTCTGGTCACCCTACTATAGAATGGATATCAAAATGTTAGAATCGGTGCAGAGGAGGATGACTAAGATGATTCAGGGGTTGAGAAACTTGCCATACGAGGAAAGACTCAAACAGTTAAACTTGCATTCCCTAGAAAGGCGAAGGGTGCGTGGAGACATGATCGAGGTTTATAAATGGATGAAGGGCTTTAATAAGGAAGACATTCATAAGGTTTTGTTGGTAAGAGAACCGGGCAGGACACGAAGTAATGGGTTTAAACTGGATAAATTCAGATTCAACAGGGACATAGGCAAAAATTGGTTTACTAACAGGGTGGTGGATGAGTGGAATAGGCTTAGCAGTCATGTGCTGAGTGCCAATACAATTGTCACATTCAAAAATAGACTAGATAAATTCATGGACAGCGATATTAGGTGGGGTTAGATACACGGGAGCTTAGGGTCAAAGGAGCTGCCTCGTATAGGCCTACCGGCCTCTTGTAGACTCCTGCGTTCTTATGTTCTTATGTTCTTATGTTCTCTCATCTTTTCACTCGGGTCGGCCTTCTCCGGCGTACGTAAGGAAGAGAGATGGTATGTGACGTGCGTGTGTGTGTGTGATTATGACCTAATGGCATATACCCCATCACCTCCTCCCTAACACAATCCTACTACTACTGCTACTACTACTACTACTACTACTACTACTACTACTACTACTACTACTACTACTACCTCCACCTCTTTCTCCTAACTGCCCTTTCTTAAGCCTGCCTTCCCTTCCCTTCCTCTTCCCTTTATTCCTTCCTCCCTTCCTTCTCCTCTCCTTCCTAACACCCATTTTCTCTCTCATCTCTTCCCTTCTCCATTTTCTTCCCTCCACTTCATTCCTTTTCCTTCCCTTCCCTTCCCTTCCTTCTTCATTTTTCCCTTCCCTCTCCCTCCTGTTTCCCTTTCCCCTTTCCTCCCCTTCCTCTCCTCTTTCTCTCCTCTTCCTCCCCTTCCTTCCCTTTCCATCCCTTCCTCTCCTCCTCCTCCCCTTCTCCTTCCTTTTTTTTCCCTTCTCTTCTATTCCTTTCCCTTTCCCTACTACTTCTACTACTACTACTACTACTACTACTACTACTACTACTACTACTACTACTACTACTACTACTAAAAATGGTAATAATTTGTAACTGGTTCTGTGTGTGTGTGTGTGTGTGTGTGTGTGTGTGTGTGTGTGTGTGTGTGTGTGTGTGTGTGTTTAAGAAAAAAATGCTGTGTATATATTTGTTCGTGTTTGACGCCTCGTGTACTTCGTGTATGTTTTTTTTTTTTTGTGTGTGTGTGTGTGTATGTGTGTACTCTGCGATCTCGAGCTTTGTGTGTGTGTGTGTGTGTGTGTGTGTACGGAAAAAAAATACAACTCCACTACACACACACACACACACACACACACACACACACACACACACACACACACACACACACACACACACACACACACACACACACACACACACACACCACACCCTCCCACATTACCCCATTCTCCTATTACCCCGACCGTACCCCTAACTCCCCTCCCCCACCCCCCACCCCCCATCGCGTGAGCAAGAGAGAAAGAAATATATGAATACATGGAAAATTTACTCCGAGAATTACAGCCAAATAAATCTTGGGCCTCATTAACTTGCCATACAGCGAGGGAAAAAAGAGTAAAAAATGGTGATAAATTATATTAGTAGCGACGCCGCCTTTCTGTTTGTATGTAAACGACGTTATGATAGTAGTAGTATTAGTAGTAGTAGTAGTAATAGTAGTAATGGTGGAGGTAACGGTGGTGGTGGTAGTAGTAGTAGTAGTAGTAGTAGTAGTAGTAGTTGTTCTAGTAGTAGTAGTAGTAGTAGTAGTAGTAGTAGTAGTAATAGTAAAAGAAGAAGAAAAAAATGAAGAAATTGAAGAACTAGAAGTACAAGAAGAACAAACAGAAGGAGAAAGAGGAAACAGTAATAATAATGATAATAATAATAATAATAATAATAATAATAATAATAATAATAATAATAATAATAATAATAATAATAATAATAATAATAATAATAATAATAACAATAATGATAATAATAATAACAGTAAAGGCTCGTAATTTATCGGTCAAATGGACAGTTGTCGGAGCCGAGCTTGTAATGGGACGTGTTAATGGTTCTCTCTCTCTCTCTCTCTCTCTCTCTCTCTCTCTCTCTCTCTCTCTCTCTCTCTCTCTCTCTCTCTCTCTCTCTCTCTCTCTCTCTCTCTCTCTCTCTCTCTCTCTCTCTCTCTCTCTCTCTCTCTCTCTCTCTCTCTCTCTCTCTCTCTCTCTCTCTCTCTCTCTCTTCGGGGCCAGTAACGGTCAGAAATTGTTTTTTATTGGATGTGTGTGTGTGTGTGTGTGTGTGTGTGTGTGTGTGTGTGTGTGTGTGTTAGGGAGATAGTGTGTTGGTTATTGTCTATTGTTACTGTTTTTTTTTGTGCTTTTTTTCTGTTTTATTTTATTTATTTTTTTAGTTCACATTTAATTCGGTTATTTTTAATTCATTAGTATTATAAGTATTGCCATTTCTCATTTTATCTATTTCATCTATTTTTTTATATATCTTTTCCGAATCATCATTTTTAACCTCCTTTTTTGGGTAAGTCTTTTTTTCTGTTTATATTTTCGTTTATTTTCTTCTGTTTTTTCTTTTGTTTTACCTTCTGCGTCGTTTGTGAAATCATAATATTTCGCTTTTTTTTTATTGTGTGCATGTATTTCTATTTTCTTTTTCTGTTTATGTTAGTTGGAAAATATTCTTGCTTATTTTTCTTTTCTTTTTTTTTCTCTCTCTCTCTCTCTCTCTCTCTCTCTCTCTCTCTCTCTCTCTCTCTCTCTCTCTCTCTCTCTCTCTCTCTCTCTCTCTCTCTCTCTCTCTCTCTCTCTCCAGGCCTAACCTTATCATTTTGTCACAGAGAGAGAGAGTTGTTGTGTTTTCCTTTCTATAATTTACACACACACACACACACACACACACACACACACACACACACACACACACACACACACACATAATCCCAGTAATGCTGCCTGGCTCGTGGATTTACTGGTGAGCTTTTAAGAATATTTCCCAAAAACTTCGCAACACATAAAAATGAGCCTCAGAAATTATCGCCCGCGGAAGAGGAGGAGGAGGAGGAGGAGGAGGAGGAAACAGGTAGGAAGGCAGCTTGGAAAAATATAGCGAGGATAAACAATATGCGAGAGAAGCTGGAAGGAAAAAAAAGATGAAAAAGAAGAAAAAGAGAAAGAAGAAGAGGAGGAAGTATGAGAAGAAGCAGAAGAAGGAAAATAAGAGGAAAGAGAAAAGTAAGTGTAAGGGAAGACAGGAACCAAAATAAGAATGTATAGAAGAAAATAAAGAAGGAGAAGAAGAGGAGGAAGAAGAAACGAAGAAGCAAAAGAATATCAAAATAACAACAGAAGGAAAATGAAGAAAAACAAAAAGAAAAAAAATCGAACAAGAAAAGGAGGAGAAGGAAGAGGAGGAGGAAAAAGAAGAGGTAGAGGACTGGTGCATGACTAACCCAGCCTCGTAACCTTAAATTAGTGTTGCCTTAGGGTTTACGCGGCTCTAAACAACGTCTAACTATTCCTCCAGGGCGAGTTATACCACACATTTCTCTCCTACGAGTATCTCCGTCCCCGCCACAACAGGTGTTCCCGCTTAGTAAATTGCCGCTTAAAAGGTGTCAGCGATATTTCTTGCCTAATTCACCTGTTCCGGATAGCCTTGTTTTTTTTTATAACAAAGGAGACAGCTCAAGGGCACAAAAAAAGGAAACAATAATAAAAAAAAGCCCGCTACTCGCTGCTCCTAAAAAGAATCTAAATCCAAAGAGGTGGCCTATTGTTTTCTTTCTTTTTTTTTTTGTTATTTTGGTTTTTGTTTTCTACGTTCCTCCCTTTCCTTTCTTTTCCTCTTTGTTTTCCTTCTTATTTCTTATTTCATTTTATTCTTTCCCCGTTTTTTTTGTGTGTGTGTTTTTCTATGTACATTCTTTTTTTCAGTTTTTTGTTTTGTTTTGTTTTCTATGTTCCTCCCTTTCCTTTCTTTTCCTCTTTGTTTTCCTTCTTATTTCTTATTTCATTTTATTCTTTCCCCGTTTTTTTTGTGTGTGTGTTTTTCTATGTACATTCTTTTTTTCAGTTTTTTGTTTTGTTTTGTTTTCTATGTTCCTCCCTTTCCTTTCTTTTCCTTTTTGTTTTCTTTCTTATTACTTCGTTCATTTTATTTTTTTCCCTTTTTATTTGTGTTTTTCTATGTACATTCTTTTTTTCAGTTTTTTGTTTTGTTTTTGTTTTCTATGTTCCTCCCTTTCCTTTCCTTTCCTCTATGTTTTCTTTCTAATTTCTTCGTTCATTCTATTTTTCCCCTTTTTTTGTTTTTTCTATGTACATTGTATTTTTCTTTCTTTTCTTTTTTTTTTTGCTTTCCATTTTTCTTGCGTTTTCTTTCCTTTCTTCTATTATCTTTCCTATTTTTCTTATTACTACTTTCACTATATTTTCTTCCCCCTTTTTTTATTTTCCTATGCCTATTTTTCCCTTTTTTCTGCTTCACTCTTTATAGATTTCCTTCTCTAATTTCCTACTTTTTTATTTGCTTCCCCATTTATTTTTTTCCTTTTCTATTTCGTTTGATATTTTTCTGCGTATTTTTATTTTCCTCCAGACGATAATTTTTTTCCTTTTTTTTTGTTTCCTTTTTTTATATTTTCTAAACTTTTATATTTTTTTGCTTCGCTCTATTTTCTTTCTTTATTTTCTGCCCTATATATTTTCTTCCAATTTTTGCTTCCTATTATATTTTCTTCCTTGTTTCCTTCCCTCAGTTTTCTTCCTCTTTTTTTCCTTTTCTTCCCTTCTCACTCATTTCAAGACTTAATGCTTTTCTCTGAAGATAATTTTTGAGGTTATGGTACAAAAAAAAGGAACGATAGATAGTAGTAGTAGTAGTAGTAGTAGTATAGTAGTAGTAGTAGTAGTAGTATAGTAGCAGTAGTAATAGTAGTAGTAGTAGTAGTAGTAGTTATGGTAGTAACACAAGCTCTCTTTTCTAATTCCCTTCAGTATTAATATTTTTTTTTCTGTATAAGTATTTTTCATCTCTTCCTTAATTGCTTTTGTATATTTCGCGGCCGTTTGTCTTAATACTTTTTCTTTTTTTCTTTTTTTTTCGGGAGTCCGGGTTCGTTTTCCCCTGGCTCGTGTGTGTGTGTGTGTGTGTGTGTGTGTGTGTGTGTGTGTGTGTGTGTGTGTGTGTGTTAAAAGCATTTTGATAAAGGAGAGAAGATATTATAAAATCTTAACTACCTACGTTTTTTTCCTCCTCCTCTTCTTCTTCCTCCTCCTCCTCGTCTTCCTTCTCACCTTCTCTTTTCTCTTCTCTTCTCCTCATCTTTTTCATTCGAGCAGATTTTTTTTAATAATTTCTTCCTCCTCTTCTTCTTATTCCTCCTCCTCCTTGTTTTTTTCCATTTTTCCATTCTTCCTTTTTTCCTTCTCATATTTCTTATCCTTGTCCCTCTTTTAAAGCTCCTCCTCCTCCTCCTCCTCCTCCTCCTCCTCTTCCTACGTATCGACTTGGAGGGGCAGGCGCTTCTCTCCATACGG
>NC_066575.1:8937431-8989931 GCF_024679095.1 Eriocheir sinensis | reverse complement strand
TTTTCTATTCCCTCTTTATAATTCTCTTTTCTTCCTCTTCCTCCCCTTCTGCAGCTTATTAAACTTATCAACTACATAGTTATATTTTCTGCTCTATTTCCCTCTTTCGTAACCTCTTCTTCCTCCTCCTCGTCTTCTTCCCCTTCCTCTTCCTCCCCTTCACCCCTTTCAAACAGCTAATGGGTCTAATCGTAACTTCTTCTTCCTCCTCCTCTTCCTGTTTCTCTTCCTCTTCGTCCTCTTCTTCTCCTCCTCTTTCTCTTCCTCTTCGTCCTCTTCTTCTTCCTCTTCCTCCCCTTCACCCCTTTCAAACGGCTAATGGGTCTGATCAGAGTTATCCTATCAGCCCATCCTTCATGTTTCTCGCTCCGTTTCTTTCCCTATCACTCACTCTCTCTTCCTCCCTTTACCCTCTGGCAGGCGTTACAAGGAGTGCTCTGTGCTTTTACAAGATCTCCTTAGTTTTATCTGATCTTTTTCCCTCCCTCCCTCCCTCTCTCTCTCTCTCTCTCTTTCTCTCGTCCTTGCCGGCATCCTTGTTCTGTGGTGTCTCTGTCTCTGTCTCTGTCTCTCTTTCTCTTTTTTATCTCTCTTTTCTTGTAATTTCTCCCCACTTTCCTTTTTATTGTTTTCCACTTTTCCCTTTTATTGTTTTCCTTTTCTTTCTCTTTCATCACTTCCTTTCAGATTTTACTCCTCCTCTTTTTCCTCTCAGTTCTTTTTCTCGTATCTCTTTCCCTTCCTTACTTTCCTTTTCATCGTTTTCCTCTGTTTCCTTATTATTATTTTCCTTTTCTTTCTCTTTCATCACTTCCTTTCAGATTTTACTCCTCCTCTTTTTCCTCTCAGTTCTTTTTCTCCTATCTCTTTCCCTTCGTCATTTTCCCTCATTTCTTATTCTTTTCTTTTTTCTCCTCACTTATCATTACATCTTACTCTCCTCTTTTTTTTTCCTTTCTCTGATCTTCCTTCCTCCTTCTCCTCTCGTCTCCTTTTTCCTAAGATCATAATTCCTTCTCTATATCCCTTTTTTCTTTATCTTGTTCTCTCCCTCTTTTTCTTTTTTTCTTATCTGTGTGTGTGTGTGTGTGTGTGTGTGTGTGTGTGTGTGTGTGTGTGTGTGTGTGTGTGTGTGTTAATTAGATGCGAGGTGTTGTTCTATAGTCGTAAAGGTACAAACGACCGTGTACACTCTCTCTCTCTCTCTCTCTCTCTCTCTCTCTCTCTCTCTCTCTCTCTCTCTCTCTCTCTCTCTCTCTCTCTCTCTCTCTCTCTCTCTCTCTCTCTCTCTCTCTCTCTCTCTCTCTCTCTCTCTCTCTCTCTCTCTCTCTCTCTCTCTCTCTCTCTCTCTCTCTCTCTCTCTCTCTCTCTCTCTCTCCATTTATTACCTTCTCTTTCTTTTCTGATGTAGTTATTTTTTTCTTTATTTTCTTTTGTTTTATTTTTTATCTGTTTGACTTTCCATGGTTTCTCTTCTTCCTCCTTTATTTTCCTTTACTCTGTTTCCTATTTATCTTCTCCTTTACCCGTTCTTCCTTTGCTTCTACTACTTTCGTTCTGTTTCCATTATTTTTCCTTCCTTTTCCATTTCTATTTTTTCCTCCTTTTATTTATTTATTTATTCCTTTCTTCCGTTCTTCTCTTTTTCTCTTTCCTTATTTCTTCAGTCCCTCCTTCCCTGCTACCGCCTTCTCTTCCTTCTTTCTTTAATCTTTGCTCCTCCATTGCCCATTCATCCCTCCATTTTCTCTTCCTCATTCCCTCCTCTTTCTTCTCTCTTCCCCACTCCTCCCTTTCTCTTTTTCCCCTCTTCCTTCTCTTTCTCATCTTTCCCTTTCCTCTTTTTCCTCTTCCACTTATTTCCCTTTTCCTTTTTCCTCTCTCAACCTTCTCTTTCCTTTTCTTCTTCCTCATCTTTTGTCTTTCCCTTCCTAACTCTTCTTCCCCTCTCCCCTCTGTTCCTCGTCCTCCCTCCTCCTTTCCTTTCCCATTCTCTCTTATTCCTCTCCTTCTGTCCTTTTTCCCCCCTCAACACCTTCTTCCGTTCTCCTTCTCTTCGTCATCTTTCCCATTTCCCTCTTTATCTTTTCCCCTATTTTTTCCCACGCCTTCTACCTCCCCTCCCTTCCCCTTATCCCTTCTTCGTCCTACCGCCTCCTCTCCGTTCCCTTTCTTCCCCGTCTTCCTTCTCTTCCTCATCATTCCCTCCCGTCCCTCCTCCTCCTCTCCCTCAACCCTCCATCCCCCAACCCGGTCGCCTGAAGGGTTGTCGGGCGTCTTAGGAAAATATGTGTGTTTGCTTTCAGCCCAGGAGTGGAAGTG
This sequence comes from Eriocheir sinensis, assembly GCF_024679095.1. Lineage (NCBI taxonomy): Eukaryota > Metazoa > Arthropoda > Malacostraca > Decapoda > Varunidae > Eriocheir > Eriocheir sinensis. The sequence goes on along the minus strand of NC_066575.1, from coordinate 8,987,609 downwards.
ACCGTAAATGCCGCTCATACCAAAGAGGCGTTTTGTTAATTCCGAAACCGAGGCAGATTTATTTCCGAGGGCGGGACGCATTTTGGTTCACTTATTTTTATGTTTATTTATTTATTTGTTTGTTTGTTTATTTTTGCTGGAATGGTTTTGATATTATTTGGAGTTTTTTAATTGGATGTTTGACTTGTTTGATTGTTTTGTTTTTGTGTGTGATTTGTTTTGAGAGTTTGTTTGTTTATTTATTTTTGTTGTGTGTTTATTGAAATTTATTACTTTTCTTCGTTATTTTCCTCTTTGTTTTGTTTTTGCTTTTCGTTTGAGTTGTGTCTTTAATTTGTTTTTGTTTCTTTATTTTTTCCCTTGTTTTGATTTTCTCTTGTTTTCATTTTCTTCTTTTGTGTTGTCTTCTTCTTTAGCCTTTATTTTATTCAGCTATTTGTCTATTTTTTCCTCTATCCTTCTTTCTATTTTCTTTCTTCCTGAGTCTTTCCTTTTATCTATTCTTTCTTTCTTATATTCTCTCTCTCTCTCTCTCTCTCTCTCTCTCTCTCTCTCTCTCTCTCTCTCTCTCTCTCTCTCTCTCTCTCTCTCTCTCTCACTCTCTCTCTCTCTCTCTCTCTCTCTCTCTCTCTCTCTCTCTCTCTCTCTCTCTCTCTCTCTCTCTCTCTCTCTCTCTCTCTCTCTCTCTCTCTCTCTCTCTCTCTCTCTCTCTCTCTCATTAGTCCATTAGCCCAGTTTTAACCTCCTCCTCCTTTGCATAATTCATTCTTAAGTCTTAATCTTGTTTTCTTCTTTTAATTCTTATTACAATTTACTTTTAACTATTTACTGAGTTTTTTTTATATATGTGTGTGTGTGTGTGTGTGTGTGTGTGTGTGTGTGTGTGTGTGTGTGTGTGCTCTCATTCATTAACTTTTTCAGCCATAATGTCTTTTCTTTATTTTAATTTCTTCCCCTATGTTTTTATTTCACTTTATTTCATTATTTCTAGTTTATTTCCTTTATTTCCTCTCACACGTACTCATCACCATCCTCTCCATCATCATCACCTCTCCTCTCCTCTCATATTCCTTCTTCTTTGCTTCACTTTCTTTTCCCCCTTTCGTCTCTTTCCCTTCTCTTTCCCTCGCCCTCCTCTCCTCTTAGCCATAGTACCACCAACCCTCTGACCTCCTCCTCCTCCTCCTTCTCTTCCTCCTTCCATTTAGTCTGTCGTCCACATCCATCTTCATCTCTTCTCCGGTATACCTCCTCCTCTAACCATCCCTTCCTCTTCTTCCTCCTCCTCCTCCTCCTCCCCTGAGCCGCCTCGTGATGGTCAAGGGGCAGGCGAAGGGCTCGTTACCGCCGCCCGCTCTCTCCACGCTCGTTCCTCGGCCCTCTTCTGTCCCACTCTGACTCACAACTCACGATATAGGTCACGGTGGGTCACGCTTAGTCACGATAGGTCACACTGGGTCATGCTGGGTCACGCTGGGTCAAGATAGGTCACATGGGGTCACACTGGGTCATGCTGGGTCACGCTGGGTCAAGATAGGTCACATGGGGTCACACTGGATCAAGATAGGTCACATGGGGTCATACTGGGTCACTCTTAGCAATGTTTCGTTACTGTGGGTTACGTTTTATTTCACTGTCTCAGGATGTGTTGTGACTGGTATAGTGTTGTGAGTTATGAGGTGTTTTGGGTTACTTCTTAGGTCATGGTTGGTTAGGGCTTCTTGTTGGGCTATATACGTTCATGGCTGAGTCATGTGCTAGAAAGGCCAGGTCACCGTGAGTCAGCTGTGCGTCACTTCTCTGGGGCCAGTTATTGTGGTGCAGTGAATGTTTGTTCTAAAAAGATATACTTGTGTGTGTGTGTGTGTGTGTGTGTGTGTGTGTGTGTGTGTGTGTGTGTGTGTGTGTGCGAGTTTGTGTGTGTGTGTGGGCTATCACTATGGACCACAGCTGCTTTGGAAAACTTTTGGTACATTGTATAATATCAGTATATATTTGTCTTACTCAAAGCCTTTGAAGTTGAGCTTTATCGTGTGGTCAATAAACCCATCAATATATATAGTTATTTATTTGTTTATCTTTATTTATTTATATATATATTTGTGTACCTATGCGGGCGCGCCGGCGTGTGTGTGTGTGTGTGTGTGTGTGTGTGTGTGTGTGTGTGTGTGTGTGTGTGTGTGTGTGTGTGTGTGTGTGTGTGTGTGTGTGTGTGTGTGTGTGTGTGTGTGTGTGTGTGTGTGTGTGTGTGTGTGTGTGTGTGTGTGTGTCTGTGTGTGTCTGTTCTCCTTCCCCCCCACTTTCACTGTCCTTCTCTCCACAGGTGCTTGCTGAGTGTGCTGAGTCGTGCTGAGCCAGGTGTGTGAGGCTGGTCCCCGCTGAGGCTGCGTCGGTGGAGTGTTTCAGCAGCGCAGCGCAGCACCAGCGGAGGGAGCAGCGCCGGGAGGGAGGGGAGGCGGGGCGTGGGCGCGGCGTGGGCACGGGGCGGCGAGGTATAAAGGGTTGTCTTGTCAGGTCTCGCAGCAACAGTAGCAGTGCAGCCGCCGCCATGGAGAACGCAACGTTGGACTTCGTGCCGCTCAACTGCTCCTTCCTGTCGCTGCTGGAGGAGGCGAACTACAGCGAGGCGTCGGACGTCAACTGTACCCTCAGCCTGTTTGACGGCGGCGAGGGGCGCATGAGCACGGCGGCGGTGGTGGTGACGCAGCTGTTCTACGCCCTCACCTGCCTCGTGGGCCTGTGCGGCAACACGCTCGTCATCTACGTGGTCACCAGGTTCTCCAAGATGCAGACAGTCACCAACCTCTACATTCTCAACCTGGCCATCGCCGACGAGCTCTTCGTCATCGGCATTCCCTTCCTCATGACCACGTCGCTGCTCGGTCACTGGCCCTTCGGCTCCCGGATGTGCAAGCTGTACATGGTCACCACCTCGCTCAACCAGTTCACCAGCTCGCTCTTCCTCACCATCATGAGCGCCGACCGCTACATCGCCGTGTGTCACCCCATCAGCTCGCCCAAGTTCCGCACGCCCATGATCTCCAAACTGGTGTCGCTCACGGCCTGGACGCTCTCCGCCCTCATGATTGTGCCGGTCTTCATGTACTCCAACACCCTCGAGGACAAGGGCCGCGACAACTGCAACATTTTCTGGCCCGAGAGTGACGGCGTGCGCGGCGAGATCGCCTTCATCCGCTACTCCTTCGCCCTGGCCTTCGGCATCCCGCTGTGTCTCATCTTCGTGTTCTACAGTCTTGTGCTGCACAAGCTGAAGACCGTCGGCCCCAAGACCAAGTCCAAGGAGAAGAAGAAGTCCCGGCAGAAGGTGACGCGCCTGGTGCTGACGGTGATCACGGTGTACGTACTGTGCTGGCTGCCCTACTGGGTGATGCAGCTTACGCTCATCCTCAGCCCGCCCAAGGTGGGTCACAGCAACTTCAAGCTGGTGCTGTACATGATCTCCTCCTGCCTCTCCTACATCAACTCGGCGCTCAACCCCATCCTGTACGCCTTCCTCAGCGACAACTTCAAGAAGAGCTTCATGAAGGCGTGCACGTGTGCCGCCCGCCGGGACGTCAACAACGCCCTCAAGCCGGAAAACTCCATGTTCGCTGTGCGCTACCGCGGCACCTCCGTGCGCTCCCGCCTCACCGGCAAAGACCGGGAGTCCGCCGAGGGCACCACCTCCCAGTGCGGCCTCAGCAAGGAGCCCTCGACGGCCGTCACCACCACCATCACCTCGGCCAAGCCCAGCCAGAACTCCAGCGAGGCCGATGACCACTCCGTCAGGAACGGCCGCTCGCCCGGCCCCCGCCTCCCCGACCTCCTGCAGTGAGCGGCGGCACCCACACAAGCCGCTGCGTGCCGGGATCACCCGTCCCCAGCCCCCTTGTGACGTGCGGCGCCAAACTTTGTACACGTGAAGTCTCCCCAACCCTCCTCCCCACCCCGGCCAAGCAGTGACACGTGCCACCTCCAAGATGACCTGTTGAGAGGCGAGGTGTGAGGCGCCCGTCAAAACGAGGCGGCGCGCTGGGTGGTCTGTGGGCGGGCGTGCCGCGCGGGCGAGAGTTATGGGCGGGGAGAGTGTCGGCGGAGCGGGGCGGGGCGGGGCGGGGCGGCGGCGGCGGCGGGGCTTCAGGTGTGGTCGTGCTGACGACCTACATCGCGCCTCGCCTCAGCGCCACGGAGGCACTTCGTATTTCGAAAGAGTCAGTTTTATGTGTCACCAAGAGCCAGAGTGTCCGTCAGGGCGGCGTGGGGGCGCGGCCGCAATGGACGGCGTGTGTGGTGACGCCCACGCCCACGCCTCTGCGGCCCACGGGTCCATCGTCACTGTTCCTCGGCGTTTCTTTTACTATTAACTGAGTAAGTTTGTCAGCCTTAACGTTATCAAGACGAGGCAGCCGCGGCCGCCGTGAGCTGTGGCGGTGCCGGCGGTGCGGCGCGGCCGAGACTATCAGCTGACGCACGCCGTGGAGACCCGAGGCCGCTGATTCATGACAGCGAGCCTCGTGCCGGCTGAGTTACGACAGTCCACTTGTCAGCCGGCGATGACAGCCCCGCGCATTGTGTCTCGCCGCGCCCCTGTGTCTGCCCCCCCCTCCCCACCCCTCCTGGTCGCCGCGGGAGCCACACACGGAGACCAAAGCGCCGCTGAGTCGTGGGCGGCGGAGCAGCGTGTGTGACGGCTTCCTCGCCGCCATAACTCTGCAGGAATTACTTTAAACTTTTCACCAGCGTCCACGAATATATGCCGAGGGCCGCCTTGCTCTCAGCGTCTATTATTATTATCATCATACCGAAGATTTCATGCCAAATTAACATGTGAACACACACACACACACACACACACACACACACACACACACACACACATTCTCAAGGAACCAAAGAGTGCATAATGTAGACTAAGATGGAAAGGAACCCCGGAAAGTGTCTCGTCCTGATCCACGAACGAGCCCGAGAGTCTAGCACCGGAACATTTGGTGACAGATTGACGACGCAGGGCCACTGAGCCGCCCCGCCGACACCCCGCATAATGAAAGTATTAATGGCCCTCTGAAGCCAAACGGAGCCACGTGAGGGGGACATTTTAAGGTCGCGGACGGACGTTACTGGCACAGGGGGACAAAGAGAAGAGAGGGTGTGTGTTTAGCTTAACATCACGCCTCTTCCTGTACTAGTGTCGTTACCCTGAGCCTTTGAACCTTAATATCGACGACTCTTAGGTAGCTTGAAGCGTGGAACAAGAGGAGCACAGAAAAGCAGAGAGTGAGAAATAATGCAGAGTAGAGAAGGGTGTTTATAGCTTAACATCACGCCTCTTCCTGTACTAGTGTCGTTACCCTGAGACCTTACACCTTGAAATCGAGGAATCTTAGTCGGTTTGAGGCGTGAAACAAATGAAGCAGAGAGAGACGATCGGAGGTTAATGGCAGAGAAGAGAAAGGTGTATATAGCCTAACATCACGCCTCTTCCTGTACTAGTGTCGTTTCCCTGAACTCTTAAACCTTGGAATCGAGGAATCTTAGGCGGTCTGAACAATAAGTGGAGCAGAGAGAGAGACAGAGAGACAAGAGAGAGAGGGAGTCGGTGTTTATTGTTAAGTCTGTGTCACGTATGTTTGTTCGCCTCCGATGCACTGTACAGGGATGAATCGAAGGCTTGTTGTGTTTGTCTTTGGTGAGCAGCGTGTGAGGCGGGGAGGGAGGAGGCCATTGTGCTGCGCTGGCTCGATGTTTGAACGGAAAAAAGGAAGAGGAAGAAAACTGAATGAAAGACCGAAGAAAGAGTGATTGAATAGGAAGAAAAAAAAACCAGGAGGGTATCTGAGTGAAGGAGAATGAACTAGTGAATGGAAAGGAAACCAAAAGGAAGAAATACGAGTAAAAGATGAAGAAGAAAATTAATAAAAATGAAAAAAATAAGATATCTGAGAAGAAAGAAAATAACAGTGAATGGAAAAGAAATAGAAAGAAGAAATCTGAGTGAAAAAGAAAGAAGATATGAATGGAAAGGAAAGGGAAGAGATAATACTAGATGTAGAGGAAAGAGAAAGGAAGTGAAAATAAAGAAAGAGGAAATGAATCGTAAGGAAAGGAAAGAGTGTAACAGATATAACTAGATGGGAAGGAAAGAGAAAGGAAGTGATATATAAGAAAGAGAATGGGAGGGTGAGAAACAAATGAATGACAGTAAAGGAGGAAAGAAGGAAAATTGGAAAAATGAAAAGGAAAACTAGAAGTGGAAGAGGAAGGAAGTAAAAAATAAAGAAAGGAGGAGAATGCTAGAATTAAGAAAAAACGGGATAGATGAATGTTAGTGAAATACGAAAGAATAAAAAATAAAAATAAATGAAATGGTAATGCTTGGATGTAAAGAAAACTTGTGCATAAATAAAAGACATTTAAAAAGTGAGGTGGCCGAACTATCTCAAGCCAAAAAATGTGCAAATAAGAGGTATCGTGAGGAACCCCAATTATTATTTTTGGTTAATCTTGGAGGAGAGTAAACAGAGTGAGAATGAGAGTAAGGGAGAAAAAAATCACAGTGGAAAGAAACAACCAACCGATCAGGCGAGGATGAAGAGGAAGAGAAAGACAAAGAAGAAGAAGAAGAAGAAGAAGAAGAAGAAGAAGAAGAAGACTTAGAAGAAGAAGAAAAAGAAGAAGAAGAAAAGGAACAAGAAGAAAAGGAAGAAGAAGAAGAAGAAGAAGAAGAAGAAGAAGAAGAAGAAACACATCAAAGTACAGAGGAACATAGAGAGTCGATCAGACGAAGATGGAGAAAAAGATCAATAGAGTCGCCAAAGAATAGAGTGTGAGAGAAATAAATAAATAAATAAATATAGATAAATAAATAAAGACCCCCCCCCCATACACACACACACACACACACACACACACACACACACACACACACACACACACAGAAGTGAAAGAAGAAGAAAGAGAGAAGAAGAAGAGAGAGAGAGAGAGAGAGAGAGAGAAAGAAGAAGAGAGAGAGAGAGAGAGAGAGAGAGAGAGAGAGAGAGAGAGCAACACGGTCATTCATTTAGAAAGTGAGGTGGAGGAGGAAAGGATGGAGAGAGAGAGAGAGAGAGAGAGAGAGAGAGAGAGAGAGAGAGAGAGAGAGAGAGAGAGAGAGAGAGAGAGAGAGAGAGAGAAAAAAACACGCGTTGAGCTCTCTCACACACACACACAGAAGTGGAATACGAAGAAAGAAAAGAGAAAATCAGCTCAAGAGATTTACGAAGGAGAAAAGTGAAAAAATAGAGATAAAAATTGAGAGAAAGAGAGAGAGGGAGAGGGAAAGAAACACACACCAAGGAACAGAGCAGAACCAGTCGTCAGTCAGGGAATAAAGAGGAATTAGAGGAATTAGAAGAGAAAAAAAAAAGATATTGTAGCACATTCGATAAACAGAAAGAGGAGATACTGATAATAATAAAGTAAAAATGAGTCAAATCATATAAAATCTTGAGGAAGTAAAAGATAAATAAATAAAGATAAAGTAAGGGATTCAATAAACAAATGAAGAGAGAGAGAGAGAAGAATGTTGAAGAAAAGAAATGAAGAAAACAGAAGAAGAGAGAGAGAGAGAGAGAGAGAGAGAGAGAGAGAGACAAAATAACTCCAACTTTGCCTTAAAATCCCTCTCGTTAAGGAATTTCTGGACGATCTCAAAGCGCCGTCAGTCGAGCTATGAAAAATACCCTAAATCTGCACCTGGAATCACCTGAAATGAGATCCTGGAATACCCGGGATGTGCGAGGGATTCTGAAACCCCTGAAACGGAATCATGAATACACTGTGAGTAAGATCTTGGAATACTGCGGAGAGGAGTCTGAATTTTCCTTACTACGTGGATTTAGAACGTAATTTTGAACGTGGATTTAGAACGTAATTTTGAACGTGGATTTAGAACTACACTGAACGTAATTTTGAGATACCTTGCGTTGTTTTTTAAAGGATACGAAACTCCTTTACACTGAGTAGAATCCAGAAATTAATAAAAAAAAAGATGACAACAAATAGGATCGAGAAGATAATATTGAAGTATCGCTTAGGATTTTGAAACCATACAAGAGAAGATGGCGCCACTATAAACACTTGCCTGCGCCATGACGGGCTGGGGCCGAACACCATCTAGGCCCTTCAAGCAAGCCTACCGGCGCTATACGCTAGACGTAAAAAAATAAAAAAGATACGAAACTCCTTTATACTGAGTGAAATCCAGAAATAATAAAGTGGATCAGGACATCACCAAAGAGGATTCAGATATAACAGAGAGGACTTGGGACATAACAAACAAGATCCGGGAATAACAAAAAGAATGGAGACGTAACAAAGAGGATTCAGACATAAAAGAGAGGATCCAGACGTAACAGAAGGGATCAAGACTTGGTTAACAGGATCCACACATAACAAAAAAGATCTAGATATAATAAATAGGATCCGTATATCACAAACAGGATCCGATAATACCAAAGAAGATCAAAAGATGCTAAAAAGGACGGAAACATTAAATAAAGATAATCCAGACGTGTGAGAGAGAGAAAGAGAGAGAGAGAGAGAGAGAGAGAGAGAGAGAGAGAGAGAGAGAGAGAGAGAGAGAGAGAGAGAGAAAGCACGATTTAACAGGTGTGTGTTGGCTCCCGAAGTTCGCCAAGAGGGTGCGAGGCGAGGCAAAAGTTGGGGTTCTCCGGAAGGGACCCGTGTACTGCGGCTGCAATATTAATGGTTCTCGGGGCCTGGGCGGCGCTGAGACTGCACCGAGCCGGGATTAATGGTTCCTGAGGTGAGGGGAAAAAGAAGAGGAGGAGGAGGAGGAGGAGGAAATAAAGGAATAACGAAAAAGGGAGTTGGAGAAAAAGTGAAGTACGAGGAGAAGAAAAAAGAGGAGGAGGCGGAGGAAGAGAATTAGGACGAGGAGGAAGGGAAGAAAGAGAAAGACAATAAAATGGAATAAGGAAAAATTGAGTGGAAGAAAAGGAAGATAAATAGATGGAGGAGAAGTAGGAGGAGGAGGAGAAGGACGAGGAAGAAAAATAGGAGGAGGAGGAGATAACTGAAATAACAGAATAAAAGGAAAAAAAAAGACGCTCTCTCTCTCTATCTATCTTTCAATCTCTCTCTCTCTCTTCCTCCATTCCTCCACCTCATCCCTCCTCCCCTACCCCTTCTCGTCTCTGTCCCCTTTCCTCCTCCTCCTCCTCCTCCTCCTCCTCCTCTTCTGCATTTTCCCCACGCACCAAAAAGAGACAAAAAGCACCAGGAATTCTAATATATCCCGCTTATCCCCCTAATACCTCAATGGGGCGTAATTTTCTAGTCTGAGCCTTATGTCCCTCCGAGGCAAGGCTGCATTTACATAACGGCTGCCAAAATATTATAGCGTGGTCCCCCCTCTCTCTCCCCCTCTTGCTCTCCGTCTCTCTCTCTCGCTCTCTCGTTCTCTCTCATGCACTACACACTCCTGCGTGTTTGTGTTATCCGTGTAAGGCGATAGGGAAGGAATAGTCACTTGGAAGGTACTGAAGTATATAAGGGGGAGGGTGTAAGCGAGACCCTTCCTCCCTTCCGCTCTGCCACACAGTCCCAACACCTCTCTCTTCCTCTCATATGCTAGCAATAGGTAACATATCAGAGGAAGAAGTAGGTGTTGAGACAGTGTGGCAGAGCAGCTGAGGAGAGGACCAGAGGAAGCTAAGGCTAATATGGTCACGCCAACCTGGTTACACTATAGCAAGGTACTGAAGCATAAGCGGACGACGATGTGTTAGGGAGAATAAAGGAAAGAAAACATACACAAATCTCTTATTAAACACACACACACACACATATATATATCACGGATTATTATTCTTATACTGTAGTAGACGTAGCATTTCAAACCATGTCATATGTACACGTTTTGGGTGTATGTATATTTGCCACATTGTGTGTTTTACGTGTTTGTTAAGAAAAGAAGAGATAAAAAAAAGGTTTGAATGGCTAATGGTATAACCTAATGGGTCGATAATTCGGTGTATTGCATAGCCGGAGATTTCGTATTTTAGTGGGAAAGAAACATTTGTGTGTGCATGTATGTCTGTATGTACACATTGTATTACTATTGTTGTTATTAATATACTTAGACGCACACGAGTAGTAGATTTGAAGGTGTGTGTGTGTGTGTTTGTGTGTGTGTGTGTGTGTGTGTGTGTGTGAGAGAGAGAGAGAGAGTATACTTATATTTTCTGATAGCACTGTTCTCTGTACATAAAGAAACTGATGTGTCCGTTTTAACTAGTGTCGCTTCTTTGTCTTCACCGCCATCACCACCACCGTCACCACCACACCGATAATAATAATACATCTAGTAACAACAATAATAACAATATAAATAAGAATCTTCCGCGGAAAAGCAAACTGCTGTAAAGAAGGAGAGAAACTAACATCCTACAGCGAACACAAACACTCCTGAAAAACGCACTTGACCCCAACGAGTTAATAATAATAATAATAATAATAATAATAATAATAATAATAATAATAATAATAATAATAATAATAACGATAATGATAATGATAATAAGTACCTAATTACAACTATCTTGGCATCTCACTTCACATGACTTAGAATCTATCAACAGGAGAATAACATCAATAAATTTCTGGAACTAAATTTGCTAGAGTGGTAAATTTATCTTGTTTATACACACACTAATTTTTTCCTGTCTTCGTATGCAAGTTGGGTAGAAGTCCACTCACGTTTGTACATCCATAACCACCATTGTCCTGTTTCTTCTCCTTCCTTGTTATATGTCAGAATATATATATATATATATCTACGCACCTGTAACTCTTGTCCTGTTTTCCTGAAATAGATATACACACCGTTCCCACCTTTGGACCGCCTTGTATGTGTGAAGTCTTGGGAGCTTTGCACACACACTCGTACACTCTGGCCTTCCTGTAAACCATAACTCTCGTCCTGTTTTCCTGAAATAGATATACACACCGTTCCCACTTCTTGGACTTCCTATTACGCGTTGAGTCTTGGGAGATTCACACACACACTTGTACACTCTGCTCCTGTAACATGTAACACTCGTCCTGTTTCCCTGAACGAGATTTACACCGTTCCCACCTTTGGCCCTAATGTGTGGAGTGTTGAAAGCTATAAACACACATTTCTGCACTCTGATCCTCCTGTAACTCACGTCCCCGTTAAAACCTTTGGGCCTAATGAAGAGATACACACCGTTCTCACCTTTGGACACCTAGCTACGCGTGAAGTCTTCGGAGCCTTCCACACACTCGTACACTCCGCTCCTCCGTGTTTCTTGGCGTGTCTTGCTGCCTCGAGGCGACACACTCTGTACAGCACCGCCTGGACACGTTGCTGCAGCCGGCCACTGCTTGCGTCGGAAACACGTTCACTGCTCCACTGTGTCTCACCGATGTCACACCTTCCGTTCACGTTCACGTTCACCTGTGTGTGTATGTACGTACGGTGTAACCTGACTGTTTAGTTGTGTAGCTGCGTCCCCTTTGGTTTGCAGTACGTAAACGGTGTTGCCAGTTCGTACGCGTCACCCCAGTTAGTACTCACCAGGAACAAAATAAAAGAAAAAAAAGGAAAATCAAGCTCATATTTTTGGTAAAGATGAAAAACCTGGAACAAAAAAATGATATATGATGCGAATGATTAGAAAAATAACAACATTCGAGGTATCAAAATAAATTCTCACACCTCAGTTTCCTTTTACAATATATATCTCCTTAAAACCTGAGTACTGACTGGAATAGTGCGTACAGAATAGCGACCCCGCCCTACCTTGTGTCCTTGCCGTAGGCGGAGGTATATTAGCGAGTGTTTGTAAGGGTAGCGGAGGGAGAGGGACATATTCTTACTATTGATGTTCTGCACACGACGAGGGCGACGCGAGGGTGCAAAGACAAAGATATACTAGTTTTATTTTCTCATTGGAGGTAGAGGTAAACTGTTTTGTGGTAAGGAAGAGATACAGAATTCACTATTTATTGGTGTTCTCTAATGTACACATGGGATAATACAGATATACGAAGATGATGGTTTTATTTTACCACTGAGGCCAAGCTAGACTGGGTAATGCTGAACAGATTTTGAGGATTACTGGGATAATACAGATATACCAATGCTGTGTTTGTTTACAGATGATGGATTTATTCTACACCAAGCTAGACTGGGTAATGCTGAACAGATTTTGAGGATTACTGTGTGAGAAAGGATGAGAAAGGTCCTGAAATGGGATAATACAGATATACCAAGATGCTGTTTGTTTACGAAGATGATGGATTTATTCTACCACTGAGACCAAGCTAGACTGGGTAATGCTGAACAGATTTTGAGGATTGCTGAGTGAGAAAGAATGAGAAAGTAGTAGTAGTAGTAGTAGTAGTAGTAGTAGTAGTAGTAGTGTAGAAGAAGTATATTTTGAAAGTAGTGAGTAAAGGCAATCACGAAAAAATCCAGTAGTCAGGTTTTCGTGTAAGTTAAAAATAAGTTAGGAAAATATGCAGACTCGTGCTGGCAAAATCAGGCAGAGCAAATGTATACCGTTGAGTGTGTGTGTGTGTGTGTGTGTGTGTGTGTGTGTGTGTGTGTGTGCGCGCGCTCGCCTAAGAATGATAGGAATGTCTTTATTCAATTTATTCTTATGGAAGCGAGGCGTGCAAGCAATTTCAGCGTTCCTCTGTTGGCCAGGTATGTGGGAATCCCTCGGCGCAGGTGTTATTATTGCTGTTATTACCATTATTTATTACTATTATTATTAGCAATAGTAGTGGTAGTAGTAGTAGTAGTAGTAGTAGTAGTAAGTAGTAGTAGTAGAAGTAGTAGTAGTAGCATTAGTAGTAGTCCACTTATTCTTATCATTATTATTATTTATATTTTTATTAGATTTTCATCATTATTATTGTAACGATGACTCTGGGACCATTTTATCAACTATGCTTTTTTATATTCACCCAAAACGTAATATATTGATTCACTTTTAGACCCCCGATTGTTATACTATAAAAACTAAACTCGATTCAGCATTTTTTAGTCTACGCTTGAAGTGCCCAACAAAGGAGGAAGAGGAGGATGGACAGTAATGTAGTTCATGATGGGAGTAGTGTCGAACATATCATGAATGCAGAGGAAGAATACAGGAAAGCAAGATATAGAAAGATAACATAAAATTGATATGAGTAAACTTGCTAAGGGAAGAGAGCACAACCAGACGACTCCTACCAGTGTAATAGAATACCAGGACAAGGGAGGATAGGAATGTAAGCTTGGGGACACCGACATTGCACCCATGACGTAACTTTGACATTCCTCTTCCGGCAACTTCTTTATACGTGAGAACAGCATGTGACACGGTTTGAGAGAGAGAGAGAGAGAGGGGGAGAGAGAATGGGAAGAGAAATGAAGAGAAGAAAATAAAGAAGAAAACAAGAGAAGGGGAGAGAGAGAGAGAGAGAGAGAGAGAGAGAGAGAGAGAGAGAGAGAGAGAGAGAGAGAGAGAGAGAGAGAGAGAGAGAGAGAGAGAGAGGGGGAACGTTTTCTTTGTCATGTATAGAAGAAAATGAAAACCTTGAGGCGCAGACCAATGTAAATGTTGCTTGGACCCAAAGCGTCACATCCTAGTGAGCATGAATGTGAACGTGGCAGAACTGTACGTTATGTATTATTCTTTTGTCGATTATAAGCATATTTTAATCAGTACGTAACTATCATCCCTATCCTAAATGAATCAGTACTAACTCTTTCGCCCTTTAAAGAGAAGCCACCTACTATGTGTTTCAGGCGCTATGAAACACAGTTTTTCGAATATAACATTTTAACAAAGCGTCGGACAAGGATGGTATTTTGAAAGACGATGATTAAGACCCCAACCTAATTGGCAATAATAGGCTTAGGTGCCAAATGTGAATGATTACGGCACTTGTAAGAGTAACTTCAAGGTAAACTTCACTAAAATATACAGGCACAGGTAGCGAGGCTACGTGCCGTCATCATGTACGCACCGCCTCTCGTTGAAGGCGTGACGTCAATGTGACGTTTTACTATGAAGTAGCAGTAATCACTGACTCAACTGGTAGTTCTCTCTGTCATCTCTCTCTCTCTCTCTGATTAATGTAAAATCACTTAGGTTTAAGAATCTATGTAAATCTCTCTCTCTCACACACACTAGTTCAGCCCTATACATAGGGATGATGCTCATTTGAAATTATTATATATTTGCGAAAAAGTTTTACTCGCAGGAAATTACTTATCCTTTGCATGGAAAATACGGTCTTTGGTACAACATGCTGTAAGTATATAACATAGTGCAGTGGCTGAACTATTTTTACTGTGTGTGTGTGTGTGTGTGTGTGTGTGTGTGTGTGTGTGTGTGAGAGAGAGAGAGAATTGCCGGTTGAGATGATGACTACTACGTCATAGTTACACGTCACATGGACGTCACGAACGAGAGGCACCTAGCCTCGCTACCCGTGCCTGTATAATTTAGTGCAGTTTACCTTAAAGTTACTCCTACAAGTGCCGTAATCATCCACATTTGGCACCTAAGCCTATTTTTGCCAATTAGGTCAGGGTCTTAATCATCGTCTTCCAAAATACCATCCTTGTCCGATGCTTTGTTAAAATGTTATATTCGAAAAACTGTGTTTCATAGCGCCTGAAACACATAGTAGCTGATAACGATGGAGTAACTACATTATTGATTAAATATGATAGTCGAGAATTAGAATCATTTGTAAGAATATGTCGCGTCTTCCTTCAGAGCTGTGAGCGCGTTGATAGCGGCCAGAGTTGTGTTGGTGAGAGCGCTGCGCCGTACGTTCCTGTTGTCATGGTTCCCTAAAACAAACACTTACTCATTAACTTCATCTCTCTCATTGTTCGTTCCTCGAGTGTGTTCTTTAATGTTGGTTCATCCTGTTGCTATATAACCAAGAATTAACGGGAATTATATGATAAAAGGAGTCACATTTAAAGTATCGGAGCGGGGAGAAATGATTAATTGTGACTGAGATAATAAAGATCTCATTATGATGAAAGGAAAGGTTAGTGTGCTCACTGAACAACCCTCGAGCAAATAACTAATATATTTAAGCATAATAGACTGGTTCAAAGGTGGAATAAATCTTCGGAGCTCGCATTGTCCATCACGGGAGTCGTAGAGTAACGTAAACATGGCTGGCTGGGCCCGTAGACTTTAAGCTTCGCTGACTCGGTAACGCTCCGGCGGTAACACGCCGTCTGTCGTGTAGGCATCGGAGAGTTGTGACAGTTTGTTGGAAATTTTGCTGGAAACCTTTTGTTGATCACTCTCTTGGTGCTAAATGTGTCGGGAGATTTCCCGAGACTTCTGTTGCTGAATTTATTGCAAAAAATATCATACAGAATATGTTTCGAAGGCTCCAATAAGCTTTTGGAAATTTTGCCAAAATGTCCTGTTATTAAATACATTTAGAGGACGAGCGATTGCACTACTACTACTACCACTATTACTACGACTACTACTACTACTACTACTACTACTACTACTAATAATAATAATAATAATAATAATAATAATATTATTATTATTATTATTATTATTATTAACAGTAATAATGATGATATTAATAATAATAATAATAATAATAATAATAATAATAATAATAATAATAATAATAATAATAATAATAATAATAATAATAATATATATAATAATGCATAATGATACCAGTCATATAATACTGGATGTAATGAATGTTGTCATTATAGTAATACTCAGCAGTTCCTGCCATAGAGAGGGCGCATGTAATTAGAATGACGAACAAAGGACTTCGCAAAGCGTTATCAACAACCATAATATGATAACGCTGTTTGTGAAAAGCCCACTATGTATGCCTTTTTTAATCAGTCAGCTTTGATTTGCTACTAATGGTTTTAGTGTCATAATAAAAAAACACTTACATTAATAAATCGGTTTGGAAGGTCCTGACTTTTCTATTAGGAGGATGGAATATTAGCTCGCGTTCAGAAAGTAGTACCAATTTGAGCAGTCGAAACACACACACACACACACACACACACACACACACACACACACACACACACACACACACACACACACACACAGTAAACTCATACGCGCAAACATCCTCGATTAGTTCTTCAATATCATGTTATATTTATATATTTCATCCTATTGTATTCATCTTTAATTGTGGCATGTTCTACACACTTTCTTCAGCTCCAATTACTTGCTTTTTTCAGATGTATCTTTTATAAATTAACTGGAGAAAGTGTCTAACGTGCTATGAATGTCGGGGAAGAACTGAGGAAAACAAGAGATGACATAAAGGTGTCGGAGATTGTGTGACGGCTCATAATATAGTGTTGTTGCGCCATCGCCGGGTTACTTTCTGTACTCATGTTTGTAGAGACGAAAGGTTCAGGCAACAGAAATACCTCAATCACATCAATTATTCTTGCCCAACAACTGGACCCACAAAAACCTTCCCCACGGCCTGAAGAGCTCCTTGACTCCTAAACTCCGTACCGAGGCAGTATACGACTAAATATGGAAATCGTGTCATTGTTCTCTCGCCTTGATAACAGATTCACTTCACACTCTAAATTCCTTCGACAACAGCAGACGGACCCTCAAGACACCCACGAGACCCTTCCCGCGGCCTGAAGAGCTCTTTGACTAGTTGAATCGCTCCCACTGACAATAACACCAAATTTGGCAAGCGGGGAGATTCGCTAAAGTTCAGAGTGGAGCGCGGCGGGTGTGGTAGTGGCGGCCGTCACGCAGCGGATCGGGTGTCACTCACTAAACAACGCCTTGCCAGCAGCTGACGACACGGCGCTAACAGACACGAGGCCGCATTCTTAGGGTCGTAATACAAGACATATCGCCACCCAAGTTCACATATTTGACAAGGCTTTCGTAGGAGTTGTGGGCATTTCCAGGGGTAGTTTTATGACCCTGGTGGTAGTGTGAGTCTTCTTCTGTACCATGAACCTGAAGAAACACTCATTAGAACCCGACTGACCCCCTCTTTGACCTTTAAGATCTTTTCTATTTACAAGAATCCGTTTTAGATCACTGATCTGGCCGGAGAACCCGTGTTCTATTTACCGCCGAGATCTGGATTCTCGTGATCTGGTGGGTCCGGATCCTGATCTGCCTGATCCAGACCCCGAGGTGGGTTGTAGCTAAGACCAAGACCAACGGGACTCTCCAACGGGTCACCAGTACAGCAAGAGCAAGAGCAAGAGCCCACAGTCCAGCCAAGGATTGCCGGTAGAACGTCCTCGTCACTATCTTGGCTTCTTCTATCAAAGCTTGAAACAGTTGCGGTATGCACGGACCCTGCCCTACCACTTTGATCTGTCGCTCTTCCAGAGGCGTTCTGTTTACCCAGAGCGAATCCAGATCAGATTCAGATCCGGGCCAATGATCCAGAGCTGATCAGTGTTCTAAATAGATGAGGTCTTTAGAAATAGGTGAGTGAGAAGCGAGAGTCTTATAATACCAACCTTGAACACTTCGGCGCCCAAGCACATACATTTAACAAGGCTTTCGTAGGCGTTTTAGGCATTTCCAGGGGTAGTTTTATGACCCTGGTAGTAGTTTGACCCTCATTCTGTACCATGAACGTGGAAAAACACACATGAAAACCTGATTGATCTTGTTTTCGGCCTTTGGTAAAATAATTGAGGTGAGAGGCGGAAGCGTCTAACAACATCAGTGTCGCTAATTGTTGATGCTGTTGATGCCTCTGTCTTTTGCGTTGATGCGAAGAAGAATGAAGCTGATAATAATGTTTTCAGGCAGAGGTGCACAACTTGGGGCCCCGAAACATAAAAGAACAGATGATTAGGTAGGTAAAGTTGGGGGTATATACTATAGCTGGGCGTGGCCGCGGTGCTCATCTCCGTCACATTGGCCCTTGAGTCTGTGGTGGGAAGAGTTCACCACCCCCCAACACAAGGCCAGTGTGACAAAGAGGAGCCAGAGGGAGGAGGAAGAGTTAAGGGGCTATTATAATGGGCAAATTTTCCGTGGATCTTCAGTCAAACCACGATTTCCGCTGGCGTGGTTCTCATATTTCCGTGGTTTTCTGACGTGTCCACGATCTTCCAAAACTACGATAGATTTCACAGAAGGACGACGGTATTACTCACCATCATCATCAGCAGCAGCAATAACAAGAAACAAATGAGAACCACGCTAGCGGAAATCGTGGTTTGACTGAAGATCCACGGAAAATTTGCCCAGTGTAATAGCCTTTAATTAGCAGGAAGGGGGAAAAACGTGAAGGGTGGATTAAGGGGGAGGAAACAACCAAACACACACACACACACACACACACACACACACGCGAGCAAGAATAAGTGCATAAAGTGAAGAGCTAAGGTAGAGAAGCAAAGATATGGGTTAGTATTCACAGACGCTTCCTTCTCTCACATTATCTATTTCCAGAGGCCAAAAAGGAGGTAACCGGGTTCTAATCAGTGTTTTTAAGCTTCGCGGTACGGAAGAATGGTCAAACTACCACCAGGGTCATTAGACTACCCTTGGAAATGCCCAAACCCTCTACGAAAACAGTGTCAAATAAGTGTGCTAGGGCGCCAAAATGTTTAAAAATATGGCCCCTGTCCTGTTGGCTCTGAATATCGACTAGGAACATAAAAATCCACAGGCTGTCAGAGCGGCGGCCCGGCCCACACAATCTAGCTGCGCCCAGGAGGAGGCAGCCGGGCGTGAGGAGTAGCGAGAGGCCCGGGAGCGTCGCCACGGAGAGGGGAACAAGGCGATGCTTCACACGCGAAATGCCGCAGATTCCGAGGAGAGGCTCAGAAGGGACGGCGGTGAGTCAGACGAGGGGCCGTGATGTGTGTGTGTGTGTGTGTGTGTGTTGGGGCAAGAAAGGCGAGAGGCGAGTGTGGGGAGGGAGGGGAAGGGACAGCGTGTTGTTGACTTGGGTTGAGATAAAAACAGTGGAGAGAATGGAAGAAATGTGAGGTGAATCTTCTGGCCACTCATCAATACTCGTTTTTATAGAGACAGTGATTAGCGGGCTTGTTTTTTCTCATTTATTTTTGCTCTTGATCTTCTTCCTTTGTATACTGTAAAAAAATAATGAGTAGGAGGAGGAGGAGGAGGAGAAGGAGGAAAAAGTATTAACAGATAAATATAATAATAAATGGAAGATTACTGATGAAGGAGTGAGGCCGGGTGTTGGTTTGTGAAGGGGGACGGTTGTGGCTGTGAGTTGCTGTGTGTGGGAGTAACAGCTGGGGTTTTTTTGTTTTTTGTTTTTCTCTCTCTCTCTCAAATCGTTTATGAATGAAGTCTGTCTACCACCATTTGTTCGTTTTCTTCTCCCTCTTCTGCTCTGTACCTACACACACACATAGGGAGGTTCAATGCTGTCAGGTGATTTATGTGTGTGTTTATGTGGGAAGGTGAGGAGGAGGGATGTGGGAGGGGAAGAAGAGGAGGTGGATGAGGACAGAACAGGAAGAGATATGGGTTGGAGGACGGGAGGGAGAGACGGTGTTTTTTTGTGTCTGTTCATTACTCTATCAGTCCATTACTTCACGGGGCCGCATCATTGTAATCTTCCTTCGTGTACCTTCTTCGTTATCTTTACAACCTCCTCATATTCGTCAGTTCCTCATCTCATCCGTGTTTGGTATCATCTAAGCATTTTCATCTACTACTTCATCTGTCTAAGCATTTTTCATCTCAGCCGCATCATTGTAATCTCCATTCATGTACCTTCTTCGTTATCTTCACAACCTTCTTAGTTCCTTATATTCTTCAGTTCCTCATCTAATCCGTGTTTGTTATTCTACTCATCTATCTAAGCATTTTCATCTACTATTTCATCTACCTAAGCATTTTCATCTCAGCTATATCAACCTATCTTTCCTTCTCTCTTTCTTTCCTCTTTTCTTTACCAGTAACAATTCTTCTCCATACATCATTACTGCTCTTAGTGCTGCCTTGTATCCTCTTCCCTTAACCTGTACGTTCAATCCACGATCACAAAGCACCCCCGATATCGTCCTCCAAGTCACAACATGGTCCTTTTAGCATAGTCTACCTTTCCCAGCATACGTTTTCTCTGTTACCTGTGATCTATCCCGGGCTAGAAGGGCGCGGGGTGGCAGCAGGTGGCGGGGCAGGTGACTTTTAAAGATCCTGTTGTTCTGGTTTGTTTGGGTCCCTGCTGCTGCCCAGGAAGTGTTGGCTTCTTCCTCCCCAGAAACGAGGTGATTGAAAGAGAGAGAGAGAGAGAGAGAGAGAGAGAGAGAGAGAATTTTCTTTGGAGATACGAACTGGGGTTTTGAGGGAAGGAAGGAGAGGAGAAGGAAGGGAAGCCAGTGTGTTTATGGGGTGTGAAATGTAGCGATTGAGAGAGAGAGAGAGAGAGAGAGAGAGATTGGGCATTTGTATGTGGTGGGGAGGGGTTGGATGGGGGAGGTGTTCTGTATTTGGAAAGGCACTCCACGTTCAGAATTACTACTAATACTAATACTAATACCAATGCCAATAACATTACCAACACCGCCTCACACCCTCGGTTCAGCCTTTGGTCGTGAGCGGCAGCTTGGGAAACTTACGCGGCCCTTCAAGCGACCCAAGTGTCCTGGGAAATATCCTTCTTCTTCTGTTGGTTAGTTCAATTCTGAAAGTCGTGTCTGTCGGGTAGTTCAGGACACACGCATCTGGCAATTATGGACTAGTACGTAATAGTAATTGTAATCAGTAGTAGTAAGTAATAAGTAATAATAATAGTAAAATCAGTATTATCAAATGTTCAAATGAAATAAAAGTACCAATATTACTAAACATTTAGGTGAAGTAAAATCAATATTATGAAACGTACAACAGTAAATCGTGAGAATCGTCAGTATGTTTCTGCCCACAAGCGGCGGAGTTAAAAAAAAAAAAATTTGCACACTCGTAAAAAGAAACAAAAACAAAACATAAAACAACGAGATATTGCACACCCGTCGGAGAAACTAGAATAAAACACAAAAAACGAGAAACGCATTGCACACTCACCAAAAGGAACTAGAATAAAACACACAAAAAACGAGAAACACATTGCACACTCATCAAAAGGAACTAGAATAAAACACACAAAAACGAAAACACATTGCACACTCATCAAAAGAACTAAAATAAAACACACAAAAAACGAGAAACACATTGCACACTCACCAAAAATAACTAGAATAAAACACTCACAAAAAACGAGAAACACATTGCACACTCACCAAAAATAACTAGAATAAAACACTCACAAAAAACGAGAAACACATTGCACACTCACCAAAAATAACTAGAATAAAACACTCACAAAAAACGAGAAACACATTGCACACTCACCAAAAGGAACTAGAATAAAACACACAAAAAACGAGAAACACATTGCACACTCACCAAAAGGAACTAGAATAAAACACACAAAAAACGAGAAACACATTGCACACTCACCAAAAGGAACTAGAATAAAACACGCAAAAAACGAGAGACATTACTCAGCCTTTAAAAAGACATAAAAAAAAAAATTAAAAAAATAAAGAAAACGAGAAACAGTGCAGAGCGGTCAAAAGAAAAAACTAAAATATAACATAAAAAACACGAGAAAAACACCACAAAAGAAACTAAAATAAAACATAAAAAAAACGAGAAACACAGTGCAATGCCGTCAATCTTATGCGCCTTTCTACCACAAAACACACAAATAAATAGTGACAGTTCAGCATAATAATTCAAGCCTTGGACTAGAAAAACAAATAAAAAACACATTCACAAAACCAGGCACATCGCACACCCGTCAATCCTTCTTTCTTTTCTTTAATCAAGGGTATAGTAAGAAGAGCAAGTGGGCTTGTGGTGAAGGTACAATGGGTGGGGAAGGAAGGACATGAGGCAGGAGTGTACATTTGTATGGTGGAGGTTCTTTATTCAGTCTTATACTCCGCCTTCCACTACCCCCAAACACACAAATGAATGGTAACTCGTGACTCCTCAACCTAATCATCGTAACTCGGCCGCGGTACAAGAGGAAGGACAGTATAGAAGTGTACATTTGTATGGTGTAGGTTTGTTATTCAGTCTTATACTCCGCCTTCCACTACCCCCAAACACACAAATGAATGGTAACTCGTGACTCCTCAACCTAATCATCATGACTCGGCCGCGGTACAAGAGGAAGGACAGTATAGAAGTGTACATTTGTATGGTGTAGGTTCTTTAATTAATCTTATACTCCGCCTTCCACTACCCCCAAACACACAAATGAATGGTAACTCGTGACTCCTCAACCTAATCATCGTAACTCGGCCGCGGTACAAGACAACATCGAGGACAGTAGGAGTGTGCATTTGTATGGTGTAGGTTCTTTAATTAATCTTATACTACGCCTTGTACTACCCCCAAACACACAAATGAATGGTAACTCGTGACTTCCCAACATAATCAACATAACTCGGCCGCGGTACAAGACAGCATCGAGGAGAGGGGAAGGACAGTGGTGGAGTTTCTTTAATCAGTCTTATACTACGCCTTGTATTACCCCCAAACACACAAATGAATGGTAACTCGTAACATAATCAACATAACTCGGCCGCGGTACAAGACAGCATCGAGGAGAGGGGAAGGACAGTGGTGGAGTTTCTTTAATCAGTCTTATACTACGCCCTGCACTACCCCTAAACACACAAATGAATGGCAATCTCGTGACTCCTCAACCTAATAATAGTAACTCGGCCGCGGTACAAGAGGAAGGACAGTATAAAAGTGTACATTTGTATGGTGGAGTTTTTAATCAGTCTTATACTACGCCCTGCACTACCCCCAAACACACAAATGAATGGCAATCTCGTGACTCCTCAACCTAATAATAGTAACTCGGCCGCGGGACAAGACAGCATCAAGGGAAGGAACAGAACACAGAAGCCACACAAAACCTCCCAATCACCGCCAATGACTTACAATTCGCGATAAGGCGCTCACAAAGGCCTCGGACAAAGCTTTTCGTGAAGGGGCGAGACACTTATCACGGGCGGGACACTTATCACGCCCGACACAGCCCCGAGGAAACAGGACACCGCCGGATACTTGGAACGAGAGTGTGAGAGAGTCTTCACCAGCTTACAGTGCATGTTTTCATAGTGGCACTCGACTTAGCGTTACCTGGATGCCTCGTGTGTCTTTCTATTAGCTCCGAGGTAAGATTACACGTGAGAAAGAAGGTTGAGAGCAAGGCCTTTGATGGGAGAGTGTTGAGGCACTTACCGTCCATGTTTTCGTATTGGCACTCTTGTTAACATTACCTGGATGCCTCGTGACGCCTCTTGGTAGCTCGGAGGCAAGATTACACGTGAGAAAGAAGGTTGAGAGCAAGGCCTTTGATGGGAGAGTTTTGAGGCGCTTACCGTCCATGTTTCCTTATTCCCACTCGCCTTGTGTTGTCTCTTCGTAGCTCCGAGGCAACAATACACGTTATAGATAATTAAAATTAAATATAGAAGGACGAGAGAATATTAAACAGCTTACCGTCCATGTTTTGTTATTGTCAATGGTCCTAACTTTACCTGAATGTGTTACGCTGTCCCTTATTAGCTTAGAGAGAGAGAGAGAGAGAGAGAGAGAGAGAGAGAGAGAGAGAGAGAGAGAGAGAGAGAGAGAGAGAGAGAGAGAGAGAGAGAGAGAGAGAGAGAGAGAGAGAGAACCACCACACAAGTTTTAAATCAGGTTCAGTAACTTGACACTCTCCCGCATCAGGACTTCGTTTGTCTCCGGGACCCAAAATAAAACACCAGTGCTTGCTTGTGTGCGTGGGTTGCCTGGTGCCCTCTGTGTGTGTGTGTGTGTGTGTGTGTGTGTGTGTGTGTGTGTGTGTGTGTGTGTGTGTGGCTGCGCGTGACTCGAACCAGTGGGCAGGAGCAGCAGGTGTCCAGGTGAGGGTATACGCCATTACGCATTGCCGCACCTCACCTGACAGTCCACCTTGGCGTATACGGACCCTGGCAACCAACCCCCCTCACACCTGTACGCTGCCCCTCCCTCCTTCGCTCCTCCCCTTCCCTCCGGCGCCCCTGGGAGGCTACCCCAGGGCCCTGCGGCGTGGTGTGGGTGACGCCTCGCAGTGTTTGCTCGGCGTAAAATGTCGTGGCCGGTGTAGGCTTGTGGCAACTGGAAGGCGTCTCTCCGCGTGCGTCAGTGGTGCCAGCGCCGCGTTGGTTTGGAGTCATCGGGCGGTTTTTGAGGCGTTCCCGCGGGCTGGGTCATGCTGAGGAATGTATTGAGAAGCGGTGATGGTTTAGTGTACTTTGTCATAGTGTTGAGTATTAGAGGATGAAATACGAATAATGCAAAAACTAACCAACAAACGGAGAGCATAATCTAATATTTCTAAGGGGCTCCCACGGCCAGGATCGTGTTTAGCAATGTATTAATTAAGAAGTAGTGATGGGGTGATGGTTTAGTGTACTTTGTCATAGTGTTGAGTATTAGAGGATCACTAACAAATAATGGAAAAAACTAACTTACTACCGGGAAGCATAACGTAATATCTCTAATGGTCGTGTTTAGCAATGTATTAAAAGTGGTGATAGGGTGATGGTTTAGTGTACTTTTTGATGTGTTGAGCAATGAAGGATCACTTACAAATAATGCAAAAAACTAACTTACTACCGGGAAGCATAATGTAATATTTCTAATGGTCGTGTTTTGCAATGTATTAAGAAGTAGTGATGGGGTGATGGTTTAGTGTACTCCGTGATGTGTTGAGTATTAGAGGATCACTTACGAATAATGCCAAAAATTAGCTTACTACCCGGGTGGCATAATCTAATATTTCTATTGGATTTCCGAGGGCAAGGTTGTGTATAGGAATGTATTTCGAGGTGGTGATGGCTAAATGTTCTTTGGGAGTGTTCGGTAACTAAGAATCACCAAGAAATTATGCAAAATAAATCTCTAACTAATGTTTCGAAGGGGGTAGTTGGGTATAAGTATTTGAGGTTAACTTACTAATGAAAAACAACAGCAACAGTTAACTAATATCTTAAGGGGGGCTGCTGGAGTATGTTTGAATATTTGAGGTTAACTTACACATAATGAAAAACAACAACATTTAACTAATATCTTAAGGGGGGCCGCTGGAGTATATTATGAGTATTTGAGGTTAACTTTGAAAAACAACAACATTTAACTAGTATCTTAAGGGGGCTGCTGGAGTATATTATGAGTATTTGAGGTTAACTTAGAAAAACAACAACATTTAACTAATATCTTAAGGGGGCTGCTGGAGTATGTTTGAGTATTTGAGGATAACTTACACATAATGAAAAACAACAACAACAGTTAACTAATATCTTAAGGGGGGCTGCTGGAGTATGTTTGAGTATTAGAAGTTAACTTACAAATAATGAAAAAAAACAGCAATAACATTTTACTAACATTTCAGATGTTCCCGCGGGCAGGGTCATGTTTAAGAATGTATTGCAAGAGGCGGCGATGGTTCTTTGTACTTTAAGATATACCAAGTAATTAAGAACTTACAATTAATGCAGAAAACAAACAGTTAACTAATATTTCTAGAGGTGTTCACGTGGCCAGAGTCGTGCTCAGGAATTAACGTAGAGGTGGCGACACCGGAGCCAGATTATCGTACTCAGAGGCGCGTATTTGCCGGATTCTGCCCCATAACTGTTGCCAAGAAACACCAATAATTAACCATTTAAACGATAGCCATAATGAAGGCAGTTAGCTGGGTGATGAAAGCAGTTTTGGGGTCGGAAATCGGCAAACATAAGAGGCAGAGTACGACAATCTGGCAACGTTGGGTGGCGAGGGTTTGACGTACCTTGAGATGTGTTAAGTAATTCAGGATCACATACGAATTATGCAAAAAGAAGTTCTCTAATCACGTAATGTGTCCACGGGGTTTAATTTTTACAACCCCCCGTATTCCCCCAATGTAACCCTTTCTTTACCCACATCCCTTAAATTTGTGGTCCTGTCCTCGGAAATCATGATTGCCTCCTTCGAACAACAATCACAAAAGTCTTATTCTACTGATGATTCACTATATTACACTAAATTTCAAGTTACATCTTCTCGTGCTTGGCTCCTGTTGGCCAAATCTGAAGATCCTCCGCGGGAAGTGTTTGGCAGCCGCGGGTTGTGGGCCACGCATAACAAGTCTTGAATGCCACAGACGATGCACAGTAGCATATTAAAACCTCCAATCATTTCTCGTGTTTGTCTATATATGGCTAGTCATAAAGTGGCTTCGCGGGGATTGCTAGAATGGCGAGGGTGTTGAGCTTTGTATAAGAGGTACAAGAGTAAGTTATATATTAAAATCTCAGGTTGTTTTTTTCCTGTCGGACTTTATCAGTAGAAGAAAGTATGAGAATGGAAAAGAAAACAGAGAAAAGAAAAAGGTGCAAAAGAAGAAAGTATGAGAATTGAAAAGAAAACAGAGAAAAGAAAAGGTGCAAAATAATCGAAAATAGAAAGAAGGGAGAAAAGGAGAAGATAGAGTGGACGGATGTTTGGTTATTCAATTAGGAGAACACAGGTGAGAAAGCCAGGTAAGGTGAGTTCTCTTGGGCAGGTACCGTGGTGTGTTGATGCTGTTTCTCAAGGTGTTCCGCAGGTGAGGTTTGGAATGTCGCGGGTCGTGAATCTTGTGCAGTAGGTGAACGTGTTTTTGATTCTATAGATATTACATAAGCACATAAGAATATACAGAATAAGATAGCGTTGTTATTTTTGGATACATTTCTGGCTGTTTCCGATGAGGTGTTGAAACGGAGTGTGAGTTATAGGTTTCGAATAACAGGTGCAATAGTCTTTGATTGCAGAGATAAGACAACTTTATATATTAAGATACAGCGTTTTCTCTCTTATTGGAAAAAAAAATTGTGGCTATTTCCTCTGAGGTATTGAAAAGAAGTGTGGGCTTTAGGTTTTGCATAACAGGTAAGCTTGTCTTTGATTCTACAGGTAATACGACGTTATTCATTAAGATTCAGCGTTGTATTTCTCATTAGACAAATTTGTGGCTATTTCAGACGAGGTATATAATGAAAAATGTGAGCTACGGATTTTATTTAAGAGGCACAAGCCTTTTATCCTACACATGCTTTACGTAAGACATCAAAATTCAACGCCATTCTCGTACACTACTTTTTTTTAGGGGGAGGGGATAAATTTGTTGCTATTTCCTGTGTATATATAATAGAAAAACTTGGTTGCGGGTTTTATACAAGAATCGCAAATATGTTTTCATCCTACACATTCTTTACCATAACACATCAAAACTCAACAGAACTTCTCGTAAACTACTTTTTTATGGGGGGGGGGGGGATAAATTTGTCGCTATTCCTGTGTATATATTAAAGAAAAGCTTGGTTTCGTGTTTTATACAAGGGCATTTGTCTTTCATTCTACAGTCTCTACCATAACACATCAAAACTCAACGCAATTTCTCTTACAGAGCTACAATTGGGCTACTTTTCCTTCAGGCGTATATCCGCGGCTAGCTCCAACACCGTACTTGGCACCACTGCTCGGCGTGGCGGTGGTGGTGGTGACGGCGGCGGGGTCGGAGGCGGGAGAGAGAGGTAGTTGGTCTGAGCCCGTCACGCGTGTTGGTTGGGTCATTCGTTGCTGCCCCACCCCGTCTGAGGAAACATTTCATAAGTTGCCACGGAAACCCGGAGCGACAGCGGCAGTGCGTGACAGTGACGGACAGAAGGAACGCCCACGGACCCGCCAATACCTTCGCCACCCGCCGTCGCTTGACCCTACACCGACAACAAGTAAGTTTTATAAGTTTTGAAAGGCGCGAACGAGGAGGAGGAGCGAAGTTCGTGCTTGGAAGGGAGAGGAGGAGGAGGAGGAGGGGGTGAAGGGGCGAAGGAGGAGGAAGAGGAGGGGAGAGAAGAGTGTTTAGCGTCTAGTGACTCAAGCGATACCACGAAAGTTTAAATAAGTTTTGAAAGGCGCGAACGAGGAGGAGGAGAAGCGAAGTTCGTGCTTGGTAGGGACAGGAGGAGGAGGAGGAAGAGGAGGAGGGGGTGGTGAAGGAGAGGAGGAGGAGGAGGAGGGGAGTAGAGTGTTTAGCGTCTGCCTGTACCACTAAAACTCAACTCTCACATGATACCAAGTTAGAAAAGACAGAAAACAGGACAGAAGGAGAAGAAGAGTGAAAAAAGTTTATACTCTGTAGGGAAGAGGAGTGAAGGGCATTGTCAGAGGAGGAGGAAGAGAAAGAAGAGGAAGGGGATGAACTGTTTCGCGTTCTGTGACTGTACTGCTAAGATTTGTCGGCAAGGAGAAAGGAGGAGACGACCAGGTAGAGAAAGAGGAGGAGGAGGAGGAAGAGGGAGTCAGGGTACGGGAAGGGTAGTGAGGGAGGGATGGCAGTGCTTAGCATCATGTGACTTTTCATCTCACCTTTTCCTCAGTGACCCCAAGTTACGAAAGAGTTTGGGAGGCATTCAGGAGGAGGAGGGAAGCTTGTGTTAGGTAGAGAGAGGAGGAACATCAGGAGAGGGATTGAGAGGAATAAAGAAGGAGTGACATTGAAGCATCTTGTGACAATTATACTAAGATTTGAAGGCATTGAAGAGGAGGAGAAGGAGAAGGAAGAGGAAAGGTTGAAGAGGAGGAGAAGGAGAAGAAAGAGGAACATCAGGTGAGGGATAGAGAGGAGGGAAGAAGGAGTGACATTGAAGCATCTTGTGACAGTAATACTAAGATTTGAAGGCATTGAAGAGGAGGAGGAGAAGGAGAAGGAAGAGGAAATGTTGAAGAGGAGGAGGAGAAGAAAGAGGAACATCACGTGAGGGATAGAGAGGAGGGAAGGAGTGACATTGAAGCATCATGTGACAGTAATACTAAAATTTGAAGGCATTGAAGAGGAGGAGGAAAAGGAGAAGGAAGAGGAAAGGTTGAAGAGGAGAAGGAGAAGAGAGAGGAACATCAGGAGAGGGATTGAGAGGAATAAAGAAGGAGTGACATTGAAGCATCTTGTGACAGCAATACTAAAATTTGAAGGCATTGAGAGGAGGAGAAGGAGAAGAAAGAGGAACGGTTGAAGAGGAGGAGGAGGAGAAGAAAGAGGAATATCAGGTGAGGGATAGAGAGGAATAAAGAAGGAGTGACATTGAAGCATCTTGTGACAGTAATACTAAAATTTGAAGGCATTGAAGAGGAGGAAGAAAAGGAGAAGGAAGAGGAACGGTTGAAGAGGAGGAGAAGGAGAAGAAAGAGGAACATCAGGTGAGGGATAGAGAGGAGGGAAGGAGTGACATTGAAGCATCTTGTGACAGCAATACTAAAATTTGAAGGCATTGAAGAGGAGAAGGAGAAGGAAGAGGAACGGTTGAAGAGGAGGAGAAGAAGAAAGAGGAACATCAGGAGAGGGATAGAGAGGAGGGAAGGAGTGACATTGAAGCATCTTGTGACAGTAATACTAAAATTTGAAGGCATTGAAGAGGAGGAGGAGAAGGAGAAGGAAGAGGAACGGTGTCTGGTGGAGAAAGGGGGATCAGATTAGGGTTGAAGTAAAAGGGGAAAGAGAAGGTGAAACTGAAGCATCTTGTAACATTAATCCTGAGTTTTAAAGCACTGAGCAAGAGAAGGAGGAGGAGGAGGAGAAGAATATGATACGTTTGGCAGGGAAAGGAAATTCAAAGGAGGAATGAAGTAGAAGCGGGAGGAGTAGGAGTGACATTGAAGCATATTGTGACCATAATACTAAAATTTCAAGGCACCCAGGAAGAGGAGGAAGAAAGGTTGTTTGGTACAGGAAGGAAGGTGAGGTGAGGGATGAAGTGGAGAGGGTGGGAGAGAGGGCGACCGTTCAGTGTGTTGTGATCGTAATACTAAAACTTGAAGGCTTTGAAGAGGAGGAGGAGGAGGAGGAGGAGGAAGAAAAGTGTTTTGTAGATAAAGAAATGTCAGGGAAGGGATGAAGAACAGAGGTAGGAAGGGGGCGACAGCTCAGCGTCTTGTGACCATAATACTAAGATTTATAAGGCGTTGACGAGGAGGAGGAAGAGCAGGAAAGGTTGTGTTTGATAGAGGCAGTCCAGGGAAAGGATGAGGTAGAGAAGGGGTGACAATTCAGCGTCTTGTGACCATAATACTAAGATTTGAAGGCGTTGAAGAGGAGGAAGAGAAGGAAAGGTTGTGTTTGGTAGAGACAGGCTAGGGAAGGGATGACAGTTAAGCTTTTTGTGACCATAATACTAAAAGATTTGAAGGCACTGAGAAGGGGGAAGCGGAAGAAAGAAAGGTGTTTGGTAGAGAGAGGAGGAGAGACAGGTGAGGGATAAAGTAGAAAGGGGGAAAGAGGTTTAACGGTGATCTTGTGACCATAATGCAAAGTTGATAAGGCACTGAAGAGGAGGGAAGGTGTTTGGTAGAGAGAGGAGGAGAGGCAGATGAAAAACAAAGTAGAAAAGGGGGGAAGAGGGGTAACAATGGAGGATCTTGTGACCATAATGCAAAGTTAATAAAGCATTGAAGAGGAGGAAAAGGTGTTTGGTAGAGAAAGAAAGGAGGATCAGGGAGGAGATGAAGTCAGAGTTAGATGATGTCAAAGAAGGGGTGGAGTGGAGGCGGGTGAGGAGGTAACCGTTCAGCGTCTTGTGATCGTAATGCCAAAAGTTTGCTAATTCGCTAAGCCGTACCATGCACTGCCTCGTCCCTTTGTATACCTCTCGTTGTCATTTGATTTGATTTGATACTATTTTGTTGTTGTTGCCTGTGCATGACGGGCTGGGGCCGAACACCATCCAGGACCCTCAAGCAAGCCTACCGGCGCTATAGGCATAGACGTAAAAAAATAAAAATAATAATAACGCTAAACTCAACTTGGCGAGATTACAACCAAGGTGAAATTTTCCCTTCACTCACCATGACTTGACGAAGGGAACATTGCGCTTTATAGTCTACGTAATGGAACCCACGGCAAACCATAGATATGAAGGTCGGTATTCTCAAACGCCTCTGCCTCTCACATATTAACAATTTCCAAAGGCCGTAAGGGAGGTTAATCAGGCTAGCATGAGTGTTTTTCTCGTTCATGTTACGGAAGATTTGTTAAGCTACCACCAGAATCGTAACACTATCAATGGAAATGCCCACGACTCCTGCAAAATCCCTGTCAAATGTGTGTTCCTTGGGCGCCGAAGTGTTTGAGAATATGACCAAAAGTCTCCTTACAACCACATCAACCCTGCAATGACCCCCGCTGGACTACAACCAAGGCGAAATATTCCCTTCACTCACCATGACTTGACGAAGGGAACATTGCGCTTTATAGTCTACGTAATGGAACCCACGTCAAACCATAGATATAAAGTCTCCTTACAACCACATCAACCCTGCAATGACCCCCGCTAGACTACCACCATGACTTGAACGAAGGGAACGCTTTGCTTTATAGCTAATGGAACCCACGTCAAACCATAGATATAAAGTCTCCTTACAACCACATCAACCCTGCAATGACCCCCGCTAGACTACAACCCAGGCGAAATATTCCCTTCACTCAACCCCACGATATAACGAACGAAACTTTGTGTCTGTCCATTGGCTTTTGCGTGTGTCATGAGCCGCTGGAGTACCGAGTCGAGAGGAGAGGAAGTGGCGGAGTTGCCTTGAGCGCCTGTGCCTCGGGGGGGAATGTGGGAGGGTGTTAGAGGGAAGGAGGAGGAAGAGGAGGAGGAGGAGGAGGAGGAGGAATGAGAGGGATCAGGTGGGTAGAGAAGGAGAGGAGAGGGTGTGAAGGAGGGTTAGGTGGGTGGAGAGAGAAAGAGAGAGAGAGAGAGAGAGAGAGAGAGAGAGAGAGAGAGAAGCAGGTGGGCATCACTTTCTTACCCTCCGCCACACACACACACACACACACACACAGTAAATAATTCATACTTCTCGAGGTCCGGTTCTTCACTAATTCCACTTTTTCCTCTCTCTCTCTCTCGGGTAGGATCAAGAGTCGGGGAGTTCAGAGTCAAGTGCTTAATGGAAGAGTTTAAATGCTACAGTTTGGGATTTGTCGCCTTAACTACATAAAGAGAGAGAGAGAGAGAGAGAGAGAGAGAGAGAGAGAGAGAGAGAGAGAGAGAGAGAGAGAGAGAGAGAGAGAGAGACGTATAAAGAGACATACGTAACAGAAGTATTAACACCTCACCTCCTTACCTTACCTTACCTTACCTGACCTGTCTTTACCTTACCTTACCTGTCCTTACCTTACCTTACCTGGCCTTACCTTACCTTACCTTACCTTACCTTATCCTATTGTACCTTCCCTCTCCTTCCCCTTCCTTTCCTTTTCTTCCTTTCCCTTCCCTTCCATTCCATTCTTTCCCTAACCATACCTTACCTTAACTTACCTTACCTTACCTTGCCTTATCCTGTTGTACCTTCCCTCTCCTTCTCTTTTCTTTCCTTTCCCTTCCATTCCTTTCCATTCTTTCTATTCTTTCCCTTACCTTACCTTACCTTACCTTACCTGTCCTTACCTTACCTTACCTTACCTTACCTTATCCTGTTGTACCTTCCCTCTCCTTCCCTCTTCTTTCCTTTCCCTTCCATTCCTTTCCATTCTTTCCATTCTTTCCCTTACCTTACCTTACCTTATCCTGTTGAACTTCCCTCTCCTTCCTTTTCCTTTCCTTTTCTTCCTTTCCCTTCCATTCTTTCCATTCTTTCCCTTATCTTACCTTACTACTTATTACTACTACTACTACTACTACTACTACTACTACTACTACTACTACTACTACTACTAATACTAATACTAATACTATCATCCTCCTACGCTCGTCCATTCCTCTAAACACAGATGGTCACATGGGCAAACACAGATGTACTCACACACACACACACACACATACACACAGAGACTACGCACCTGTGTGTTTGCTGAGTGTGTGTATTAGTGATGACTACGTGTGTGTGTGTGTGTGTGTGTGTGTGTGTGTGTGTGTGTGTGTGTGTGTGTTTGGACTCGTTAAAACATTCGTAACCTTCATGGGCCACGCGATATGCAGTTTATCTCATGTGTGTGTGTGTGTGTGTGTGTGTGTGTGTGTGTGTGTGTGTGTGTGTGTGTGTGTGTGTGTGTGTGCGTGTGTGTTTATATAATGTGATTCTGATGTGTTTGTTATTTTTAAAGCCCCATGAATTCCAAACTACATTTCCTTCATTCAATTGTATCGTAACTAACTGATCTATTCATTTATTTTGTTTTATTGTATTGTATTTTTTTGTGAGTATGTGTGTGTGTGTGTGTGTGTGTGTGTGTGTGTGTGTGTGGTTCCCGTCTTTCCAGTTCCCGTTTTCTCTTCGCCTTTTTTCTCTTCTTTCGTATCGCCGAGAGGGACGAGTTTCGGGGCCTCGAGTGTCGCCTCTTTCGGGAGCTTCCTGGAGAACGGTGTCATTAGCTTCCTTTGTGGGTCAGCGGGAGTGTGTGTGTGGGGGGAGGGAGTTGTTGTTGTTGTTGTTGTTGTTGTTGTTGTTGTTAGAACTTGTGAGCATAGTCAATTTCTCGTACATCATCCTTTTCCTCCTTTTCCTCTTCCTTCTCATTTTTCTCCTTCCTCTCGATGCTTCTTCCTCCTCCTACTCCTCTTCGTCATCATTCAATTCTTCATCTTCTTTGTTTTGTTTCGTTTTCGTTCTTCTTGTTTTCTTTCCCCATTCTCTTCTCGTTTTCCCACTTCCTCCTCTTCCACCTTGTCCATCCACTACTACTGCTACCCCTATCACCACCACCACTACCACCACCTACAGCCCTACCACCAGTCTCATTCCACAAAGGTTCAAAGAGTCTAATCATCCCGCTTTGAGACTCAGAACCAGCGTGAAGCAAGGATACGCTGAAGGCGAGCGACATGTTTTTGTTACACATTTTTTTCTTGAACTGATTAAAAAGATGAGAGTGTATATTTGAAGACTTCTCTAAAACTACACTTTGTTATCACTGTTTCTGGATACGAGTGATAGTAGTAGTAGTAGTAGTAGTAGTAGTAGTTGCAATAGTAGTAGTAGTAGTAGTAGTAGTAGTAGTAGTAGTAGTAGAAGAGTAGCAATAGTAGTAGTAGAAGTAGCATTAGTAGTAATAGCTAATAATCACACTACTTTTGCTACTAATACTACTAATGAGTGATGATGATGGTGATGAAAATACCGTA
Source organism: Eriocheir sinensis (assembly GCF_024679095.1). Classification (NCBI taxonomy): domain Eukaryota; kingdom Metazoa; phylum Arthropoda; class Malacostraca; order Decapoda; family Varunidae; genus Eriocheir; species Eriocheir sinensis. The sequence goes on along the minus strand of NC_066575.1, from coordinate 8,953,339 downwards.
GTTTGTCCTTGGCTTACGGAACTGTCAGACTCGTTTTCTTTACACGCGGCAGCAGAGGACAGACAATACGAACCCTTTTTTTGCTCGTCGATTGGTTTTACTTTTTTTTCCTTCATATTGTTTTAACCCCGTGGCCTGATTCCGATGGCGAGACAAAAAAAGAAAGAAAAAAACACCACCTTCTCCACCACCATCACCACCACTAACACCACCACTAATAACACCACCACTAACAACAATACCACTAAGAACACCACCACTAACAAAACCGCCACTAACAACAACACCACTAACAACACCACTAACAACAACACCACTAACAACACCACCACTAACAACAACACCACTAACAACAACACCACTAACAACACCACCACTAACAACACCACCACTTAACAATATCACCTATAACATATGTTCATCACCACCACCACCACTAACTCCACCACCACCACTTAAGATAACCACCACCACTTAACCACCACCAACAACAACAACAACACCATCACCACCACCACCACCACCACCACCAAACCACGAGGGAACATTACCGTCCTTGTTCTTTTTTTCTCTTCTTTTTTTTTGCTTAACTTCGTGTTGGGGTGAACGGGCGGTCGGAGAGACGGTGGAGAGGAGGAGGAGGAGGAGGAGGAAGAGGAGGAGGAGGGAGGTAAAGAGTTGCAGGTAGAGAACATAGACCATATGGGAGGAGGGAGGAGGAGAGAGAGAGAAGGGAGAGGGAGGCTGTTGCAATGAGGTGGAGAAGGAGAGGGAGAGGGAGGGGGAGGGAGGGGTGGGTAAGGTTTTTTGGTGGGTGGTTGCTGCAATACTGGGAAGGAGGGATGGAAGGTTAGATAGAGTACTAGCGTGGGGTGGAGGAGAGGTGAAGGATGCAGCATGGGAGAGAGGGAGAGGAGAGGGAAGGGGAGAGTAGGTAGAACATCATGGGTAGGGAAGTGAAGAGGAGTTGCAGTAAGGAAAAAGAGTGGAGAAATATATTGGATAGAGAAAAAGAGTAGGTAGCCAGGGTGGGACAGGACAGCAGAGGAGGAAAACTAAGAAGAGTAGAGAAGAAAAGTAGATAAACGGATTAATGGGTAAGAGAATAAAAGTAAAGAAGAGAAGAGGAAAAATATGAGGATAGAGAATAAACTTAAGTAGAGTGAGAAAGGACTGTAGAGTAGGAAAGTAAGAAGGAAAAGTAAGATAAGAAAAGTAGACACATGGATTAATGGGTAAGAGAAAAAAAAGTAAGGAAAATTATGTGGATCGAGATTGAACTTAAGCAGAGTGAGATAGAGCAGGACAGAGTAGGAAAGTAAGGAAGGAAAAAGTAAGAGGGAATGAATGAATAGGAAGACAAGAACGGAGAGTAGAGGGTTGAAGTGATGTATAAAGGAGTGAAAAGGTGTGTCGTAACTGGGTTAGAGGAAACATAAGTAGAAGGGATAGAGGGGAAATAAAGGGGATGTCTGTCTTTCTAGCTGGTGTTGGTGGGTCACTGTTCCTCGATGCCTTGTAAATAGGAAGACAATGACGGAGAGTAGATAGTTGAAGTAATGTATAGAGTAAAGGAGTGCAAAGGTGAAGCGTAGATGGGTGAGAGGAAACATAAGTAGAAGGGATAGAGGGGAAAAAAGGGGGATGTCTGTCTTTCTAGCTGGTGTTGGTGGGTCACTGTTCCTCGATGCCTTGAACACGGATTTGAGTGCCGTTAGAAGAGCGGAAACACGGCCATGCACCCCGCCGCTTGCCCCCCCCCCCCCTCCCCACACACACACACACACAAACACATACTTATACGAACTTGGCTCAATCCTCTAATAAAACTAACACAAAACAGGTAAACGGGAAAAGCAATTATTGGGTAAGAACACACACACACACACACACACACCACACGAACCTCTCATTTGGGTGTGGCTGTCGTCGTGTGTGTGTGTGTGTGTGTGTGTGTGTGTGTGTGTGTGTGTAGGTGAAAACGGACCACTACCTCACGGCTCTCTTAGCAACCTTGGCGCCGCTGTCTCCCCCACCTGCTTCCCTTTCCTATTCTTAGTGACTGAACCAGAATGTAAATGAGACACGAAGGAAAAAATAAACATACACAGAAGGAGGAGGAGAAGGAGGAGGAGATGCAGGAGGAGGAAAAAGATGATAATTAAAAGAAGAATGAGTTAGAATAAAAGAATAGTAAGATTAGCAAGAACAAGAGAATTAGGATTAAGAGAAAGAGGAATAAGTGTAAGGAGGAGAAGGAGGAGCAAGAAATAGATAATAAGTATTAGGAAAAGGAATTAAAACAAGAGAATGGGGAGAATTAGCAAGAACAGGAGAATTAGGATTAAGCGAAGAAGGAGAATTAAGTCTAAGAGAAGAAGAAAGAGGAGGAACACAAGGAAGAAGAACAAGATAATAAGTAGAAAGAAGAGGAGGAGGGATTAGAACAAGAGACTAGGAAGATTAAACAAGAACAAGAGAATTAGGATTAAGAGGAGGGTAAGAGGAGGAGGAGGAGGAGAAGAAGATAATAGTGAAAAGGAGAGTTAACAAGAACAAGAGAATTAAGATTAGTAGTAGAAGGAGAGACAAGGGTAAGAGAAGAAAGAGGAGGAAGAGGAGAGAAGGAAAGAACAAAGAACACAAGAAAATATATAAAACAAAGAAGGAAGTAAAAAGGGAGAAAGGGAAGAGAAGGAGGAGGAGGAGGAAGAACAGGAGAAATTAAAAAAAGAAAAGGAGTTGATTAAGTAAGAGCAGTGCAGCAAGGAGAAGAAGGAATAGGAGGAGGAAGAAGAAGAAGAGGAGGAGGAGGAGGAGGAGGAGGAGAATTATATGTTGTTTATCTTTGTAACATGTAAGACGAGACGTAACATTATAGTGTGAGGGAAGACAGAAGTGGAGGCGATTATGGGCGTGAGGGGCGAGAGAGAGAGAGAGAGAGAGAGAGAGAGAGAGAGAGAGAGAGAGAGAGAGAGAGACGAGAGACGAGAGAAAACCCAATATATAAACATGAAAAATTGATGAAAGAGAAAAGTGAAGGCAGCAAATATATGACAGAGTATGGACGCAATGAATAACTTTGATGATGGACGAGCAAAAGGAAAAAAAACAAATATATGAAAAAATGAATAAATAAATAAATAGATAGACAGATAGATAGATACAGAGATAGATAATTCAATGTCTTTTTACTTATATATATCTTAAGAGGACAAAATCAAAGGTAATCGTTCTATAAATACGTCCAAACTCCTTATCTAGTCTATCCAGATAAAATAAACACAAATAAATAAAGATAAATATACAAAGATAATTCACTGTCTTTTTACATCTATATCTTAAAAAGTCAATCAATATAAAAGATACCATTTATAGAGAAGGGTTCCAACTCCCTATACAAAGCATCCAACCCTCTATCACTCTATACGTATACAAAGGACAAAGAATCTATTGGTGGCGTAGAGTTGGTCAGCCTTGTGATGTAAACTCGTGTATCATTCATGTATCCCAAAGGTCAAGGCGAGACATTTAACCCAATTCTGTGGCCTACTTAGATAGCATAGACCTATACATGTAGTTGTAGTAGTAGTAATGGTAGTATCAGTAGTAGTAGTAGTAGTAGTAGTAGTAGCAGTAGTAGTAGTAGTAGTAGTAGTTATTGGTGTTGTGTCTGTTGGTGGTGGTGATAGTGTTTCTGGAGTAGTATTGGTAGTAGTAGTAGTAGTAGTAGTAGTAGTAGTAGTAGTAGTAGTAGTAATAGTAGTGGTTGTAGTTGTATATCTTTTGGTGTTGGTAATGGTGATCGTGTTTTTGGAGCAGTATTGGTAGTAGTAGTAGTAATAGTAGTAGTAGTAGTAGTAGTAGTAGTAGTAGTAGCAGAAGTAGTAGCCATAGGTGACGTAATATATAAGTAATAAGAGTCAGTCTAAACCTTTATTATCATACTATTAATCTTCCTTAGACCACAACATGCAGTACCCTCCAAGGCCTTACCCTCCTCTTACCTCCCTTTTACGCTTCCTCCCTACCTCCTTCCATGCTTCCCTCTATCCATCCCCGCCTCTGTGACCTTCCCTCTCTCCTTTACATACTTAATCCCTTCGTAGCTATAGTAGATCATTCGCGTTCCGACCTTTTACAAGAGCTGCCGTCACCTCCGCTTCCCGGGTTAGCGCCATTATGAGCTTGCCGAGGTAGCGGAGTTAAAAAGATCATGAACAGTTAGTTATAAGAGGATCAAGACACCTCGGATAGACAAACAAGTAATTAGTGAACCGTTTTTGGGGTTTGGTTTTTTTTGTTTGTATTTGTTTGGAGTGATATTAGGTGGGGGGTTTTCTACCTCTCTCTCGCTCTCTTGTTTAATTCGTTCCTCTTTTGTCCTCTTGAATGCGACTAAAGAGGAAGGTAAAGAGAATATAGAGGATTATATCGCTTTTATTTTCAGTCTCTCTCTCTCGCTCTCTCTCTCCCTCTCCCTTGTTTCATCGATTCTTGTTGTGTTGTGTCCTCTTGAATGCGACTAAAGACGAAGGTAAAGAGAATAAAGAGGATTAGATCGCTTTTATTTTCACTATCTCTCTCTCTCTCTCCCCCTCCCTTGTTTTATCGATTCTTGTTGCGTTGTGTCCTCTTGAATGCGACTAAAGACGAAGGTAAAAGGAGTAAAGAGGATCAGATCGCCTTCGTAATGTATCTGGTGTATCGTACGTGGCGCATTATAAGGTAAAACTGATATAGTGAGGGTCAGAACTCCCTCTATGGATCGTTTTCTTAACTGTCAACCATTTAAGGGGAAACTGAACCCTTTTATTGCACCTTATGGCGTGTTTGTGCACCAAGCGTGGCAAGAATACGAGAATTGAAATGAGGGAGAGGAGAAAAGAGGAAAAACAAGTGGAAACGAAGGAGAATGAGGAAAGAAGGGAGATCAGAAATATGAGATTACACAGAAGGAAAATAAGGAGAAGGAAGAAGAATAAAGGAAAAAAAGAAGGAAGGAGAAGTGGAGATAGAGCACTGCATGGAGGAAGAGTAAGAGGAGGAGGAGGAAGAGGAAGACAGGAGGACAAAGAACAGAAAAATGAGACTACATAGAAAAGGAGTAAGGAGAAGAAATAGAAGAAGAATAAAAAGAGAAAAGGAGAAGAAGAGAGACAGAGCAATGCAGTGAGGAAGAGAAAAAGGAGGGAGAAGAGAGAACGAAGATCAGGAAAATGAAAACGCAGGAAAAAGGAAAAGGAGAAAAGAGAACGAAGAAAAGATAAATGAAAAGAGGAGGAGGAAGAAGAAGAGAAGGAAGAGAGGGAGGAGGAGTAACGGAGTAAAAGCGACATAACAAGTACCAGAACCCATAAGAGGAGTTTTGACGGTGTACCTTATATGGGATTGGAACTCATATATGTAATACCTTTACCGGCACTTCCCTTATACCTTATACCTTATACCTGGATAATGACGTCGTAAAAGTTACATAATTACCGTAAGTCCAGTTTTATGATCTTTTTTGTTATGTGGCCTTTTTGGAGAACTGGATCCCTTGCCTTACCTCTACCTGGCGTTCCTGTAATTAGCGTACGCACCTGTTTAAGTTTGGAAGTAAAAGTGTTAGAAAGGAGAATTGGATCACATTGGGAGCGTACGTTACAGAGGATCGGATCTCATATGTAGCACTTTTATGAGACTTCCGAGAACCTGGTGTATGACAGAGCCGCTAAGTTACGAAGGGAAGTTGTTAGAAAAGATAAAGTAAGCGAACGGAAGGAAAAGAATGAAATAAGAAGTTGCGTAAGAAAATAAACCAGTGACGAAGACAAATAGAGAAGGAAAAGAAAGAGAAAGAAAAGGAGGAAAGGAAGAGTGAGTAAATAAAGCAGAGAGATAAAAAGGGAAAAAGAGGGAAAACGACAAAGAGGAAAAGTAAGAAAAGATAAATGAACCAGACGAGTAGAGAAGAAAAAAAGAGAAAAATAAACAGAGAGAGAAAATAAGAGAAATAGCGTCATGAATAACACGACAGCGACACACACACACACACACACACACACACACACACACACACACACACACACACACACACACACACACACACACACACACACACACACGCACACAAGAAAAACATGACAAGTAGATAAAAAAAGATGAATAAATAACAAGATAAAAAAGAGATAAATATAGAAGGAAAAAAAAGCGAGACAAACACAAAAAAACACAAAAAATAATAAAACAAATAAATAAAATAAATAAAATAAAATAAAAACATCGTAAGGTGATAATTAGTTGTATACAGTCTCGGCCTTGTGTGTGTGTGTGTGTGTGTGTGCGTGTGTGTTTAGCGTGACAAAGCAAGGTTGGGGTCAGATCTCCCTCTCCCTCCCCCATCTCCTCCCCTCTCCCCCCTTCACTTTCCCTTCCCCCCCTTCCTCCCCTTCCCTCACGTGACCTGACATGCCATGGTGAGGGGAAGGACGTGGAGGTGAAGGGGTGAAGGGAGAAGGGGAAGGGGGAGGAGGAGGGATGGGAAGATAGATGAGAAGAAGAGGAGGAGGCGAGAGGAAGGGAAGATGAAGAAGAAGGAAAGTTGGAGGGGAGAGAAAATCGAAGGAGAAGCAAGGGCAAGGGAAGAGACGAGAGAAGATGGAAAAGATGAAGGTTAGGATGAATGGGAAAGGAAGGAGAAAAAATAAGGGGAAAGAAGAGAAGTGGAGAGGAAGGGGGAGATGATAGGAAAGATGGATGGGGAAGGGAGAAGAAGAAACTTAATGGCAGGGGAGAAGAGGTGAGGAAGGGGAGATGAAGGAAAGGAAGCGAAGAGAAGGAGAGAGGAGAGGAAGAGAAGAATGGGGAGGGGAGGAGTAATTTGGGGCATTGCGGTGTGATATTTTGCTCCATCACGACCTGATCTTGCTGGGGAGAGAGAGGGAGGGAAGGAGGGGAGGGAGGAAAGAGGGGAGAGAAGGAAGGAGGGGAGAGAAGGGGAAAAAAGAGGAAGGAGTCAGGTAATGTTTGTATGGCAAGGTTAATGGTGTGAGAAGTAGTAGCAGTAGTAGTAGTAGTAGTAGTAGTAGTAGTAGTAGTAGTAGTAGTAGTAGTAGTTGAGGTAGTGGTAGTATAACATCATCTTCATTTTTTTTTCTCCTCATTTTCCATCCTCTTTCTCTTCCTCTCAATCTTCGTCTTGGTAGTAGCAGTAGTAGTAGTAGTAGTAGTAGTAGTAGTTGTAGTAGTAGTAGACGTAATAATAATAACAGAAGTAGTAGTAGTAGTAGTAGTAGACGTAACAGTATATCCAACACCCAACGTAATAATAATAATAATAATAATAATAATAATAATAATAATAATAATAATAACAGTGGATCAAGGCGAAGTAATTAATCGAGAACAGTACCGTGTGAGTGATCGTTTCAGGTGAACCATTAGCAGTAGATCAATTAGCGACGTGACCTGTGATAGATGACGGCCCGTGACCTCGCCCACCCGACAGGTAACACGCCCCTAAATGAGGTCGCGTACAGGTGTGGGTCACGTGTGCTGAGTGCCAATGGTAGTAGTAGTAGTAGTAGTAGTAGTAGTAGTGGTAGTGGTAGTGGTGGTGGTGGTGGGGGTGTCGTAGGAAAGTGAGTTCGTGAGAAAATTAAAAACGGAAAAGTGAGAGTCGATTTTACAGCTTAATTGTGTGTGTGTGTGTGTGTGTGTGTGTGTGTGTGTGTGTGTGTGTGTGTGTGTGGAAATCTGGGAAAGTGAACAAGTAGGCTAGATGTAAGATTATGAGTATGTGTGTGTGTGTGCGTGTGTTCCTATAAAGTCAGAGAGGCATTTCCAAGGACGCTCTTCTTACGGTATACCCTCAACCACTCCCACTACCACTACCACCACCACCACACCCATCGCAACCACCTCCAATATCCCTCCACCTCTTCCCCCTTCCCTCACCACCACCTCCATCACTACCACATCTCCTCCACCTTCACTTCATCACCCCCCCCCCCTCACCACCACCACCTGTCCCCACGCCCAGGTAACTCCCTTCCCCAGGTATGCTTCCCCTACCCTGGTATTTCCCCTTCAAGTCCCCTTCATCTAGAGGCCACAGGTACCCCGGAGTCTCCTTGTCCCTCCTCCTCCTCCTCCTCCTCCTCCTCCTCCTTCTGCTACTGCTACCACTGATGTTGCTACTGCTACCTCTTCCTCCTCTTCTTTCTTCTTCTTTTTCTTCTTCTTCTTCTTCTTCTTTTCTCTTCTTCTATGGTTGCAACACGGTTATTATTATTATTATTATTATTATTATTATTATTATTATTATTATTATTATTATTATTATTATTATTATTATTATTATAGTCATCATCATTACCATCCTTATTATTCTCTCCCTCTTTACTCCTCCTCCTCCTCCTCCTCCTCCTCCTCCTCCTCCTCCGCCTCCTCCTCCTCCTCTCGGGCTCAGGAGGATCGTCCCGTGTATACCTGGCGGCGCTGAGCTCTTAGTTAATTAATTGTTGCTCAGGTGAAGGTGATGACAGCTGGGAGAGGTATTAATGTTGTTGTTGTTATTATGTTAATGTGGTTGTTGTTGTGGGTGTGATTCTATAGTTTTGTTAAGGTTTTTGTATTTCTGTTCTTCTTCTTTTTCTTCTTCTTCTTCTCTTTCTTCTTCTTCTTCTTCTCTTTCTTCTTCTTCTTCTTCTTGTTATTGTTGTTCATGTTATTATTTTCATTCGTAGATGCATTATTTTTTCTTCTATTTCTCATTATAATCATCGTCACCGTCTTTTCATCTCATCGTCATCTGTCATCGTAGTAGTAGTAGTAGTAGTAGTAGTAGTGGTTGTTGTTGTTGTTGTTGTTGTTGTCGTTGTCTTGCTCTCATTTCGTAAGGCGGATCTTATTTCTTTTCTTCCTTCCTTCCTTCCTCTTTTTTTCCTTTTTTTTTTTTTTTACCTTCCGACTCGTCCTTGCTGTTGTCCTGTTTCCACACCTCTCGTACTCTCTCTCTCTCTCTCTCTCTCGCTCACACTCTCACTCTCCTTACCTTTCTCGAATACATAATAAACACAAACTAAGGAATGGAAAGAAAAATTCGACTCTGTGAAATTTATCGTTCAGAAGAAAAACAAAAATCCTAAAAAATAAAACAATGCATGAATGATACGCAAAAAAAGAATGAATGAATGACGTAATGCAAGACGCCACCGAGGACACGCCCGGAGTGTAAAAAAAGGAATTAGTGAAAGAAAGTGGAAAGTAATGGATGAAAAAAAAGTTAAGAACGAAACACACGTGACAGAGAAGTGAAAATTGATAGATAATTGGATACATGAGTCTACCACAAAGGGGAAAAAATGTGATATTGGAATTGCATGATTTATAGGGAGAAAGGAGGAAGTGTGTGTCGAGCTGATAAATGGAATGCGAATGTTATGAATTATATTAGTGAAAGACTCGATTTGAAAGTACAGGAAGGCAAGGCAATCACGTGTCATGAATTATATTAGTGAAAAAATCCATCTGAAAGTTTTTGGAAGGAAAGGAAGTCACGTGTGTTATCAGTCTGTTAGTGTGTACATGGAAAATAAATGTCATGAATTATATTAGTGAAAAAAAATCGATTTGAAAGTACAAGAAGGAAAGGAAATCACGAATGCAATAATGAAAGTGAAAAAAAGACATGATAAACTTAAATATAATAAAATAATGAGAGGGAGAAGGCGAAACGAACACCATATATAAATTAATGGAAAGGAAAAAAAAAAGGCAAGTAACAATTTAGTATAATAATTGATGGAGTTATACCTTAGAAAATATTTACTTACCTGGAAATACTTGAAATACACACGAATGAATCACAGGTATGAAAAATGAATAGAAAATGCAAGGAATCGTATACAAAATTTAAGGAGAATAAACAGAAAGAGAAAAAAAACAAGTGGATGATTTAATGTACAGGAAAAATAAAATACAATAATTCGAAAAAAATGAAAAATAAAAATGAAATAAATAAATCAAGACATGAAGCCGTATACAACATTAATGGAAAATCAACAAAAAAAAAAAACAGAAGCAACATTGAATAATATAACATAGAGGAAAAATAAAATAAGATAAATCGAGACAGAGAACTAAATAAATGATAAATGAAGATAAAGACTAATAATAAAATAGGGAAAATAGGATAAAAGGAAGAGACGAACAAAGGAAAATAAACACAAAAAAAAGAAGCAACAGTGAATGATTTAATAGACAGGAAGAATAAAATAAAAGAGGAGAAAAAACAGAAAGAGAAACATAAAAAACAGAAGCACAAGTGAATGATTTAATAGACAGGAAGAATAGAATAATAGAGGAGAAAAAGCAGTAAAAGAAACAGAGAAAAAACAGAAGCAACAGTAAACTATTTAATAAGAAAAAAAAAAAAAAAAAAAGAGAAAAAAAAAGAAAAAAAAAAACAGAAAAGAAACAGAAAAAAAATTATTTAATAGACGGGAAGAAAAGAATAAAAGAGGAGAAAAAGCAGTAAAAGAAACAGAGAAAAAACAGAAGCAACAGTAAATTATTTAATAGACGGGAAGAATAGAATAAAAGATGAGAAAAAAAACAGAAAAAGAAAGAAAAAAACAAAAGCAACAGTAAATTATTTAATAGACAGGAAGAATAGAATAAAAGATGAGAAAAAAAACAGAAAAAGAAACAGAGAAAAAAACAGACGCAACAGTAAATTATTTAATAAACGGGAAGAATAAAATCAAATGATAATTGGACTAAACAGAAAGTCACGAAAATCACACAAGAAATCGATTTACGAGAATAAGAAATGAAAATGAACTGACTTTACTTTGCAAGGACGAAAATAATTATCTAATCGTCCAAGAGTGAAGACGAAGGAAGAAATGATGAAGGAGAAGGAAAACAAAGGAAGACAATGAATAAAAAGATGAGACATAGAAAGAATATGCAAAGGAAAATTAATGTAAAGGGAGGGAAAAGAAGAGCTGATAAAGGATGAGAAAAGCAAAAGGAAGACAAAGGAAGAAGAAATAAAAGATGAGGAAAAGAATGAAAATGAGAATGATTAGAAAAGCAAAAGAAGACAAGGAAGAAAATAGATAAAAAGGATAGTTACGAAAAGAAAAATAAAGGAAGAACCAATAACGGCAAGACATCGTAATAGGAAAACAAAGGAAAACAAAGGAAGATTCAATAATGGATGAAAAGGGAAAAGAAGACAAAGGAACAACGAATAATGAATAAGAAAAGGAATGAAAGGAAAACAAAGAAAGACTCAACAATGAATGAGAAAGGGAAAAGAAGACAAAGGAACAACGAATGATGAATAAGAAAAGGAGAGAAAGGAAAACAAAGGAAGACTCAAAAATGGATGAAAAAGGGAAGAGAAGACAAACAAAACAACGAGTAATGAATAAAAAAGGAAAGAAAGAAAAACAGAGGAAGACAACAGAATAATTAATAAAGAACGATAATGATGCCGAGGAAAACAACGAAAGAAACGAGAAGAAAACAAAAAAAGAAAGAATAAGGAATAAAAGTAAAACAAAGGAAACAAGTGAAGACAAAGACAGACAAATAAAAATAAAGACAAATAAAGAAAAACAGACAAATAACAAGCAAGAAAAGCAAAGTTCAAGAGAGAGACAAAGAGAACCGTAAGGGGAATTAACGAAGAATGAATAAAGCAAGAAAAAAAAGGAGAGAGAGAGAGAGAGAGAGAGAGAGAGAGAGAGAGAGAGAGAGAGAGAGAGAGAGAGAGAGAGAGAACGGTAACTGGAAGAACGAGTATCAAGTGGTTTAGTCTCACCCACCCACCCACCCACTGACTCCACCTATCGATTCACCCACTTCCTCACTCATCCACTTACTCATCCACCCAGACATCACTCACCCACTCACCCAATCTGACACCTACTCACTCACCCAACTCTTCACCCACCTCAGCACCCACTCACCTAACCAGACAACTACCAAGTCAGCCAGTCAGTCAGTCAGCCACTAACCAGACAGCTACCAAGACAGACAGCCATTCAATTATCCCTTTATACAGTTAGTCAGCCAGTCAGCCAGTCAGACATGCAGATAGCCAGTCACCGAGTCAAGTCATTCATCTCCACCAATCCCTTCAGCCAGTGAGTCAAGCATCCAGTCAGTTTCAATCATCCATTCATTCATACATATCTATATACTTACATTCATTCATATAGGCCTCTTGCAGACTCCTTATGTTCTAATGTCCTACCTACGTACCTATACCTGCCTACCTACATACATACATACAACACAGAGAAGAAAATAAAGATGAAAAAATATGATGAGCAGAAGAAAAAGAAGAAAAGAGTGAGACAGAAACTAGAGAAAGAAGAAGAAGAAGAAGAAGAAGAAGATGAAGAAAAAAAGAAGTAGTAAAAAGGATGAAACTAAAGAGAATAATGAATAATAAATACACTAAGAAAATAGCTAAATGAAAAAAAAAGAAGCAGGAACAGACGAAAATGAAAAGAAAAGAACACTACATACACACTTACATATTCATACACTCTTACTTACATATTAATACCTTACATACATACAAACCCTTAATCAGCCCTCCAGACGCCCGGCACATCCCGTTACGTGCGGCAGTGTGATAACAAAGGAATTTATGTTGCCGCAAGATAATAAGGAAAAAAGTACTTACCCCGCGAAGGCCCAGGAGAAGGGACACACACACACACACACACACACACACACACACTCACCCAAGAGAGAACAGGATTAATAACAGGATGGAAGGAAGGAGTGAGAGAAAAAAAAGATACGGTTACTCAAGTCGAGAGTATTGAGTAACAGGAGTGAAGAAAATGAGTTAGAGGAAAACTGTTATTACACTTAAGAGAATTATGGTTGAGGATAGAAGGAATAGAAGGAAGGAATGGGAGGAAAATATACGATTACATTAGACGAGAAGAGTGAATAAGAAGATTGAAGAAAGAGGAGTAAGAAGGAAAAGCTGAAGAAAATGAGAGTTAATACAAAAAAAAATAACTTGATGAGGAAAAAGATTAACGTGGAAACTAACACAATAAAAGAAATACAATGATGGAGAAAATTAAATAAATGAAAATAAAGAGTAAAAAGTTGACCAATACGTTTACGACAATAAAAGTGAATACAAAAATGAAAGAAAATAATTTGAAGAAGAAAACTAATTAACTAAAGAAAATAATCGTTAATACAAAGAAGGAGGAAAATAAAATAAAAAGATGATGAAGCCAGTAATAGGAAAAACAAGTTAGGAGAAATTAAATACAGTTACAAGGAGAGTGAAGGAGAAGAGATGGAAAAAAAGATAAATAGAACAAGAAGAAGAAAAGCAAGAAGAAGACTAATTAACTAAAGAAAATAATCGTTAATACAAAGAAAGAGGAAAATAAATAAAATTAAGCCAGTAACAGGAAAAACAGGTTAGAAGAAATTTAATGCAGGTACGAGAATAGTGAATGAGAAGAGATGGAAGAAGATAACTAGATGAAGAGAGTAAGAAAGAAAACTCATAATCACTTGAGAATAATCGACTAATTAGGAAAAAGCGTAAAAAGAGGATAACTGTTTAATAGAAAGATGGAGCAAAATAAGTAGAGAAAAAGAGAAGAGAAGGAAAAAAACTAAGACACTAAATACTAAAGAAAATAATCGTTAATACAAAGGAAAGAAAGAGGAAAATAAGTAAGTTGATGAAACCAATAACAGGAAAAACAAGTTAGGAGAAATTTAATACAGTTACAAGGAGAGTGAAGGAGAAAAGATGAAGGAACATAACTAGATGATGAAAACCTCAAAAGAAAAAAAAAACTATTACACTTAGAGAAAAATCGTGAATACAAGGAAAAAGGAAAATAAGATGAAGATAAAAGGAAAAAAACACGTTAGAAGAAATACGATACAGTTACAAGGATAGAGAAAAGAGAGAAAGAAAGAAAATAACTAGATGAAGAAAGAGAGTAAAGAGAAAAGACAAATATACTTAAAAAATCGTCACTACAAAGAAAGAGGAAAATAAATAAGTTGATGAAGCCAAAACAGGAAAAACAGATTATAAGAAATACGATACAGTTACAAGGATAGAGAAGGAGAGAGGAAGAAAGAAAATAACTAGAAGAAACAGAGTACGGAGAAAAGACAAATATACATAAATAATCGTCACTACAAAGAAAGAAAAATAAATAAGTTGATGAAGCCAAAACAGGAAAAACAGATTATAAGAAATACAATACAGTTACAAGGATAGATAAAAAGAGAGAAAGACAGAAAATAACTAGATGAAGAAAGAGAGCAAGGAAAAAAAACAAATATACTCAAATAATCGTACAGTTCAAAGAAAGAGGAAAATAAATAAGTTGATAAAGCAAATAACAGGAAAAACAGGTTAGAGGAGGAGAGTGAAGGAAAAAGACGACAAGAGCGAGAGGAGACAAAGAAAGGAAATGCTTATACTTAGAGAAAAAAAAGTCAATTCAAGGATGCAGGGAAATCAATAAATGCGAAAACAAAAATGAAAGTGAATGGAAGGACGGAAGACAATCGATAGACGTAAGAGAAGACAATGAAGACGAATAAGAGGATGAAGAAAGTGTACAAGAAGAAAAATGTTACAGTTATTGAGGAGAAAAGAAGTGAATAAGAAAAATGTTAAATACCGGAGTTGATGAAAACTTATAATAGCAATAAAATAATGAATAATGAATCTGAGAAAACTAAAGAACAGTGAATGACAGAATGGAAGAAAGAGGAAGTTAATACAAAATGATAGTGAGGAAAAGAAAGAAAATAATGAAGAAAAATAGAAAGGAAAGGAGAAAAAGGAAGAAGATACACTTAGTTAAGATGCTAAAAGTGAATAGAATGGAAGATGAATAACAGGAAAAATAAGACAAAGAAAATAATGAATATGATAATAGAAGAGAAAACAAGCAAATAAAAAAACAATGACAGTGAATAACAAATAAAGAAGAAATACAACCAATCAAAATGCCAACAGTGAATAAAATGAAGAAGGAAAAATAATACAGAAAATCAGACCAGGAAAATTATGGATGACAAAATGGAAAAAAGATAAATGAAAATGTCAGCAAATACAAATAAAGGAAGAAAATCGACTTAATCAAAATGCCAACAGGGAACAGAGTGAAAGACGAAAATTAATACACAAAATAAGACCCAGAAAAAATGGCATATAGCAAAATGGAAGAAAAATATGCAAATGAAAGCGATGACAGGGGAACAAAATCCGTGAAGAAAAAACGCACTCCATCAACACGCCAACAGGGAATCGAATGAAGGCTGAAAATTAACACTACAAAAAGGACCAAGAAAAATGGCATATAGCAAAATGGAAGAAAAATATACAAATGAAAGCGATGACAGGGGAACAAAATCCGTGAAGAAAAAACGCACTCCATCAACACGCCAACAGGGAATCGAATGAAGGCTGAAAATTGCCACACAGAATAAGACCAAGAAGAATAGCTGGCTGACAGGATGCATGGAGAATCGATACGCTCATTCTAGGCAACAAGAATGGACCACGAGAGGGAAGGGAATCACCGCTGCACTGACTGAAGGTTGAAAGTGAGGGAGAGGATGAGTAACGAGGAAAAAGTGGCGATAGAAAGAGAAGAAGGAAGAAGTTTAAGGGGGATAATATAAGACAACGAGAATGAACAGTACGAGAGGGAAGGAAATCACTACTGCACTGACTGAAGATTAAAGAGAAGGGAAAGGAATGAGTAAGGAGGGAAAAGTGGCGATAGAAAGAGAAGAAGAAGGAAGAAGTTTAAGGGGGATAATATATGACAACAAGAATGAATAATACAAGAGGGAAGGAAATCACGACTGCACTGACTGAAGGGTAA
>NC_066575.1:8929931-8934931 GCF_024679095.1 Eriocheir sinensis | reverse complement strand
CCCCCTTCATTCACCCCAGTCTTGCCTCCTTCAGTCACCCCCCATTACCTCACTTTTATTACCCATACTCCCCTTATCCTCCCCCCCTTGACCTCCCCTCCCATTACCTCCTCTCCCCTTCCCTTTCCTTTATCTCCCCTATATCCCAGTAACACCTCTCCCCCTGAAGGAATGCAAGCTCCCCTCCCTCACCCTCCTCACCTCTCCCTCCTTCTCCCTCCCCAGTGTAGATAAATAGATAGGTTGATAGATAGATAGATTTGTAATGTGTAGTCAGATCGGTAGATAGATAGAGAGATACGTAGTTAGTTAGATTGTAAGGTAGAAACGTAGATAGATAGATAAATTTGTTGTCTGTTAGGTAGATAGATAAGCCTTTTGTTAGTTGATCAGTGTTTTAGACATACAAATAGACAGATAAATAGATCGATAGACTGCATACTGGAAAGAACAACTGGAATAACAACAACAACAACAACAACAACAACAACAACAACCAAACAACAACCACTACCATACACATTTCCCAGCTATTCAGGCAGACCATTGGTATATATATAAACACGACAGCCGCCTGAAGGAAGGAAAAATTAGACCCAGCGCAGTAATTCACCAACAATAATAAATGATAATTCCGCGCAGCACCAATATTAACAGGTCTTCGTTTTCTGCTCCCATTTCCTCCTCCCCAGCGTTCCCCCAGGTGTTCAGACTCTCCCTCAGGTTAAACATTCCCCCTGGCTAGCATTAGGTGTTGAAAGTCTCCCCCCACAAGGCATTTTTTAGTATTTTTTGTCTTATTCTGTGTGTGTGTGTGTGTGTGTGTGTGTGTGTGTGTGTGTGTGTGTGTGTGTGTGTGTGTGTGCTTCAGGGAATGTAGTGAGTGTGTGATGTGTGTTGTTATCTACTTTACACACACACACACACACACACACACACACACACACACACACACACACACACATATACACACACACACACGAGCAAATAATCTTACAATGTTAAGTTTTTCTTCTCAATTTACTCTCTTATCTCTCTCTCTCCTCCTCTACCTCCTCCTCCTCCTCCTCTTCTTCCACGCCCTCCTTAAAACCTCCACAACGTTCTCCTCCTTTTTCTTACTTGTTTAAACTTTTCCTTCATTTTCTTCTTATTCTTTCCTCCTCCTCCTCCTCCTCCTCCTCCTCCTCCTCTTATACATTCCTCACCGCCGTAAGAGTGAAGTCACACATTCCGTTGCCTAAGAACATACAACCTTTCATAATCTCACTCTCCACGCAACGCCGTGATATAGTGACCTTGCAAGAGTGGGTTATTGTTGCATCGACGTCCAGTTAATGAAGACGCTTGTTTTTGTAACCTTAATGAAGCTGATTGAGGGATTGTAGTGTTAAATTGTTTGTTTGTTTTTAGCTACGTGTGTGTGTGGGTGGGAGGGAGAGAGGGGGGGACGTACCTTTGAGATTTTCTTTTATTTTCTTTTGTTTTTATTTCGGTTTTTGTTTAGTGTTTCTGCGTTTCTTTCTTCCTTTACTTCATTATCTTTAATTCCTCTTCATAAAGTGTTTTTGTTTTATTCTATTACTTAATTTCGTCTCATTGTCTTAAATTATACTAACTCTTTATCTTAATATAGCTTTTACTCTATTCATCAGCGCTCATATGCACTCTCGTATCGTAATAATATGGTGTAAGTTATCATTATCTTTTACGTATTTTTCCTTTCATTACGTCTTTCTCAAATTTCACTTCTTTTTTATCTTCGTTATTCTTCTGTTTGTCTTTTTTCGCTCGCTGGATCTCACATTGAATTCGCGTCTCATAATAACGTGTTTAACTTATCTCTCTCGCTTGTTGCTCCACTCCCTTGTAATTCCCCTTGCTCTTTTCTTCCTCTTTATTTGGTCTTGTCTTCTCATTTAAATTCGTGTTTGTTAATTACGTTTTTAACTTATGATTTTTTTCCCTCACCAGATCTCACTTGAATTCGCGTCTCATAATAACGTGTTTAACTTATCTCTCTCGCTTGTTGCTCCACTCCGTTGTAATTTCCCTTGCTCTTCGCCTTTATTTAGTCTTGTCTTCCCATTGCAATCCGCGTAGTTAATAACGTTTTTAACTTATTATGATTTTTTTCGCTAACCAAATCTCACTTGAATTCGCGTCTCATAATAACGTGTTTAACTTATCTCTCTCGCTTGTTGCTCCACTCCCTTGTAATTTCTCTTGCTCTTTTCTTCCTCTTTATTTAGCCTTGTCTTCTCATTTAAATTCGCGTTAGTTGATTACGTCTTTAACTTATTATGATTTTTTTCCCTCTTACACGTTCTTTTCACTCTTCCTTCTTCACTCTTTTACGTTCCTCAAATCTTCCTTCTTCTCTCTTTTACGTTCCTCAAATCTTCCTTCTTCACTCTTTTACGTTCCTCAAATCTTCCTTCTTCACTCTTTTACGTTCCTCAAATCTTCCTTCTTCACTCTTTCACGTTCCTCGCCTCACTCTTCCTTCTTCACTCTTTCACGTTCCTCAAATCTTCCTTCTTCACTCTTTTACGTTCCTCAAATCTTCCTTCTTCACTCTTTCACGTTCCTCAAATCTTCCTTCTTCACTCTTTTACGTTCCTCAAATCTTCCTTCTTCACTCTTTTACGTTCCTCAAATCTTCCTTCTTCACTCTTTTACGTTCCTCAAATCTTCCTTCTTCACTCTTTTACGTTCCTCAAATCTTCCTTCTTCACTCTTTTACGTTCCTCAAATCTTCCTTCTTCACTCTTTCACGTTCCTCAAATCTTCCTTCTTCACTCTTTTACGTTCCTCAAATCTTCCTTCTTCACTCTTTCACGTTCCTCAAATCTTCCTTCTTCACTCTTTTACGTTCCTCAAATCTTCCTTCTTCACTCTTTTACGTTCCTCAAATCTTCCTTCTTCACTCTTTCACGTTCCTCAAATCTTCCTTCTTCACTCTTTCACGTTCCTCAAATCTTCCTTCTTCACTCTTTCACGTTCCTCAAATCTTCCTTCTTCACTCTTTCACGTTCCTCAAATCTTCCTTCTTCACTCTTTAACGTTCCTCAAATCTTCCTTCTTCACTCTTTCACGTTCCTCAAATCTTACTTCTTCACTCATTCACCGTTCCTCAAATCTTCCTTCTTCACTCTTTTACGTTCCTCAAATCTTCCTTCTTCACTCTTTCACGTTCCTCAAATCTTCCTTCTTCACTCTTTCACGTTCCTCAAATCTTCCTTCTTCACTCTTTCACGTTCCTCAAATCTTCCTTCTTCACTCTTTCACGTTCCTCAAATCTTCCTTCTTCACTCTTTCACGTTCCTCAAATCTTCCTTCTTCACTCTTTCACGTTCCTCAAATCTTCCTTCTTCACTCTTTTACGTTCCTCAAATCTTCCTTCTTCACTCTTTCACGTTCCTCGCCTCACTCTTCCTTCTTCACTCTTTCACGTTCCTCAAATCTTCCTTCTTCACTCTTTTACGTTCCTCAAATCTTCCTTCTTCACTCTTTTACGTTCCTCAAATCTTCCTTCTTCACTCTTTCACGTTCCCCGCTTCACTCTTCTGTAAATAAGTTTTCTGGCTATGTACTTTTGTTACGTCTTCATTTTTATCTAGTTGTGTTGTTGTTTTTATGACAGTCGGGTCCTCTTTTCATTGTGTTGGATTTGTTATTATTATTATTATTATTATTATTATTATTATTATTATTATTATTATTATTATTATTATTATTATTATTATTCTCTTTGTATTTAACTCATTATTATTTCCCTCTCACGTTTGTCACTAATTACTTTTCTATTTAATTTTACATTTTAATTTGTTTCTTTTATTATTTTTTTTCCTTCATCTCATCTTCTCGTGTCTCTTAATAACATGTTTGACTCGTTATGATTGACCTTTCACTTTTGTCGCTTCCTTCAATTCTAATTACATTCTACTTTTTATATTTCCTTCGTTTCTTTTCTTAATTAATTTCTGTCTTTGTCTCAACTCATCAGATCGTCTTCCCATTGGCATCCACATCTCATTAGTATTATCATCAATTTTATCTTCTAATTTCGTCTCTTCCTTTCATTGTAATTCCGCTTTTTTCCTCCTTTTTTTTCACTCGTATTTAAATTTGCCTCTTCATGCATTCACAAACCAAATCATCTTTATTTGCATTCAAAGCGTCAAGGGTCACATAAATATCACACCATTCAAATTACTCTTCTTTTTTCCTAGTATTCAAATTGTCCTTTTCTCATTTTACAGTTTTTTCGTCGCATTCAGATTATTCTTGTATCTTCGATCACTTTTCTGCTCGTGTTCCAATCATTCCTTTCTCAATTTACACTTTATCTTTTAGTCTTCAAGTTATTCCTTTTTAAATTTACACTTCTTTTTGCTCTACTACTCAAATTATTATATTCTCAATTTACACTTTCTCCCTCGTATTTAAATTATTTCTTTCTAATCTCATACTATTTTCCTCGTATTCAAATCATTGTTTACTCATTTCCCTCATTTTTTCGTATTCAGACAAGTCTTTTCTCCTTTTACGCTTTTTTTTTGCCAAGTAATCAAATCATTCTTTTCTCATCTTACACTGTTTCCCTCGCATTCAAATTATTCTTCTCTCATCTTAAATCTGAACAAAGCAAAATCATATTCGTAATCATTCAAAGCATTCAAGTCAAATTTACACTTCTCTTTTTCTCTACTACTCAAATTATTATATTCTCAATTTACACTTTTCCCTCGTATTCAAATAATTTCTTTCTAATCTCATACTATTTTCGTTGTATTCAAATCATTGTTTACTCATTTCCCACATTTTTTCGTATTCAAATAAGTCTTTTCTCCTTTTACGCTTTTTTATGCCAAGTATTCAAATTATTCTTTTCTCATCCTACACTATTTCCCTCGCATTCAAATTCTTCTTCTCTCATCTTAAATCTGAACGAACCAAAATCACCTTCGTTATCATCCAAAGCGTCAAGTGTCACG
>NC_066575.1:8919931-8924931 GCF_024679095.1 Eriocheir sinensis | reverse complement strand
GGCTGTGTCAGTGTGATGTACCCTTGAACTGTCTCCTTAGCTGTAAAAAAAAGTAAGGGAGGTAGAAGAAGGTGGAGTCAGTTTGAGGTTAGAAGAGTTGCAGCATTAGTTAACATATAAAACAATCAAAACAGTGTCACCAGTAGTAAGGAAGGAAGGAAGGGACAGAGAAGGTGGAGTCAGTGTGAGGTTAGTGGCAGCATTACTTAAACCTATAAAACAATCAAAACAGTGTCACCAGTAGTAAGGAAGGAACGGAAGAGAAGGTGTCTGTGTCTGTGTGATGTAACTCTTTTATAGGTTAGTAGAGAAGGTCACCTCAGCGGGCCTAGTAATTATTAAACACTCCCGGCGGCTTCACACACACCTCTACCCCCTGACCAACCTATCTAATGGAGTAATTAAATGACCTACTCACCTGCCTACCTGTATGTCCTCCTTCCTACTTTCCTACCTATCTCCCTACGCTCTCTCTCATCTCCCTTTCTTTCTCTGTCTCCCTTCTGTGTCCCTTTCATCTTTCGTGTCTTTTTTAACCCACTGACCTACCTTACTCACTTCTCTCCGAGCGTTCTCTCTTATCTCCCTTTCTTTCTCTGTTTTCTCTCTGTCCTTGTCATCTTTCGTGTCTTTATCAACTCACTGACCTACCTTACTAACTTACTTATCTCCCTACCCTTTCTTTTATCTCCCTTTCTTTCTCTGTGTTCTCTCTGTCCCTGTCTTTCAATTACCTACCTTACTAACTAACCTACCTCCCTACCTATATATCCATCTATTTACTATATATACCTACCTATCTACCTCTCTCCCTTTTTCCCTTTCCTCTCTTCCTCCCTCCCTAACTACTAACCCTAACTTACCCACAGACCTCTTTTACCGCTACGACTTCCTACTTCCTACTTACCTACCAACCTACCTGCCTGCCTGTCTGTCTGTCTTAATACCTGCTTACCTTACCTTACCTCCCTCTCTCGTATCTACCTGTCGAGACCCAAGGACGCCCACACTTCCCAGAGAACGCAATGAAGGGAATGGAAGGGAAAAACAGATTCTTTATTGCTTACAGTGATATGAAGGAATGGGAAGGGAAGGGAGGGAAGAGGAGGGAGGGGAGGGATGGGAAAGGAAGGGAAGGGATGGGAATGAAAGGGAAAAGCAGATTCTTTATTGCTCACGGTGATATGAAGTGAAGGGAAGGGAAGAGAAAGGAATGGGAGGGAAGAGAAGAGAAGGGAGGGAAAGGAATGAAAGGGAAGGGAAGGGAAGGGAGGAAGGGGAAGGGAGGATGAAAATAGAAAAAGGAGGAGGAATGGAATACGAGAAACAGCTGTGAATGAAGATAGACAGAGAGAGAGAGAGAGAGAGAGAGAGAGAGAGAGAGAGAGAGAGAGAGAGAGAGAGAGAGAGAAAGTAAAGGTTTAATTGAAGGGAAGGAAAGGAGTATGGGAGGAAAGGAAGAGAGGTTGGGAATTGAGCAGTGGAAAAGAGTTATGACGAGGGAATGGAGAGGAAGGAAGGAGGAAGAGGGAGAGAAAGAGAGAGAAAGTGAGAGGTGGATGGGGAGAGGAAAGAGAGAGAGATGGAATACGCTGAAAAAGTACAAAGTGAAACGAATAAAAGGAAATAAAAGGGAAGGGAAGAGAAGGAGGGAGAGAGTAACACATCGAAGGAATGTAGAAGGAAATAAAAGAAATAACGAATAAGGAATAGAAGGAATACCAAATAAAACAAAAAAAACAGAATGAGAAATAGGAAAGAAAATAAAAGGAATGAGGAATATATGAGAAAATAACGAAAAAAAATGAAGAGAGAAAACAGAATAAAAGGAATAGAAAGGAAGGGAAGAGAAGGATGGAGAGAGCAGAACATCGGAGGACTGTAGAAGGGAATTGAAGTAAGAACGAATAAGGAATAGAAGAAATACCAAATAAAACAAGAAACAGAATGAGAAATAGGAAAGAAAACAAAAGGAATGAGGAATAGAAGAAAATAATGAAAAAAATGAGAGAAAACAAAATAGAAGGAATAGAAAGGAAGGGAAGAGAAGGAAGGAGAGAGCAGAACATCGAAGGAGATAGAAGGAAATAAAAGAAATAACGAATAAGGAATAGAAGAAATACCAAATAAAACAAGAAACAATGATAAATAGGAAAGAAAACAAAAGCAATGAGGAATATAAGAGAAAATAATGAAAAAATGAGAGAAAACAGAATTAAAGGAATAAAAAGGAAGGAAGCAGAGAATTAAAGAGGAAGAGAATGGAGAGGAAAAAGAAAAACGGGGAACGATGAAAAAGGTGTGAAAGGAAGAGCCGAGGAGGAGGAAGAAATAAAGAAAAGATGCGTGGGAGAGGAGGAGAACGTGTAGATAGCGAAAGTGGGAAGAAGGGAAGCTGAAAAAGAGAGAAAGGAAGAAGAGGAAGAACACGAAAAAAGGAGAGAGTGTGAGATTAAGGAGAGAGAGAGAGAGAGAAGTAGAAAAATAGATCATGGAGGAAGGAAAAGAGAGAGAAAGGAAAATGGGAGAGAAAAGAAAGGAGATGAAAGATACGGAAGATGGAAATTAGAATGACGCAAAGGGAAGAGAGATAAAGAAAGGGAGATAAAAAAAAAGATAAAGGAGAGAAGAGACAGAAAAATTAAGAGACGAGAAATTTGATACTTGAAAAATAATGAAAAGATTAAAAAAAAAAAATAATGAATACGATATTTAAAAAAGGAAGGAGAGATAGTCATGGTGTGTGTGTGTGTGTGTGTGTGTGTGTGTGTGTGTGTGTGTGTGTGTGTGTGTGTGTGTGTGTGTGTTTACCGCGGAGCTTTGGCAAGGATATGAAGGTGTGAGTCGCTAGGTACACGCACACACAGCACCTGCCACCCACCTCCACTCTATACCTCCCTGATTTCGTCCTCTTCCTCCTCCTCCTCCTCCTCCTCCTCCTCCTCCTTTTATTGCGCTTCTTCTTTTTCTTCTTCTTCTTCTTCTTCTTCTTCTTCCTTTAATTATTCCTTGCATTTTTTTTTTTGCTTGTGCTGCTTCTTCTTCTTCCTCCTCCTCCTCCTCCTCCTCCTCCTCCTCCTCCTCCTCCTCCTCTTTATCTTATGTCCGCCGCCTCCGCCCGTGCCACCTGTTTCTCCTCCTCTTCCTCCCTCTAACTCTTCTTCTTCTTCCTCTTCTTCTTCCTCCTCCTCTTCCTCCTCCTCCTCCTCCTCCTCCTCCTCGTCTTTCTTATTCAGACTTTTAATCCTTCACATTTTTCATGAATTTTTCTGGTTTCGGTTTCAGTTTTCTTCTTCCTCCTCCTCCTCCTCCTCCTCCTCCTCTTCTTCTTCTTCCCTCTCACTCCTTCTCTGTAATTCTCCTTTGGGTAAATCCAGGAATTATTTTTAACATCCTCGTTCATTTTTTCTTACCTCCCTCCTCCCCCTTCCCTTCTTCTCCTCCTCTCTTCTTCCCTCCCTTCCTCTTCTCTTTCCCCTCACTTCCCCATCCTCTTCTTTCTTTCTCCTCCTCCTCTTCTCTTTACATTTCTTTCTTCCTTCTCATATCCTTTCTTTTCCCTCTCTTTTCCCCTCCTGTTTCTCCTTCATCTTCCCTTCCATCTTCGCTCTTCGTCCGTCCTCCCTTTCCCTTCCTTTCCCTTCTCTTATTCCTTTCTTTCCCTTTCTCTTCCTTCTATTTCCTAATGCTTCCCCTTCTTACCCCTCTCTTCCTTCTCCCTTTCCCTCCCTTTTCCCTCCCTTTCCTCTTTCACCTACCCTTTCCTTTCCCCTTCTTTCCTTCCTCTTCCCTCTCTCTCCCTTCTATTTCCCTACCTCTTCCATCTCTTTACAACTCCCCTCCCCTTCCTTTCCATCTCCTCCTCCCTTCCTTTCCTCCTCTCTCTCTCTCTCACCCTCCCAATCCCTTGCTCCAGGTTGTCAATCTCTCCCCTTCATCTTTGTCCTTCCCTTCAGCGGTGACTCGGCGATTTTAATTATGGGCCAGAGATGAAAGGTGGATGGCCTGGGAGCGGGGGGGGAGAGAGAGAGAGAGAGAGAGAGAGAGAGAGAGAGAGGGAAAAGGATAGATTGGTAGATAGAATGATTGAAAGAGAGATGGATAAATAGAGAGAAAAAAGGTTGAGATAGAGAGATGAATAGATAGATAGACAGATAGATAAATAGATTAATAAAGACAGAATGATAGGTAGATAGATATAGATACATAGATAGATAGAGAGAAAAAAAAAGAGGAAAACAATAAAAAAGAAAACAATGGGAGAGATTATATAAAGAAAAAGGGAGAGAGGGGTGGGGGGGGAGGTGAGGGGTCAGACCACCTGGCGCAGCTGGGGCGAGGAAGGTCACCTGGGGAGATATGAATCAGCGAAGCTTATTGGATAATGGTGCTTAAACAGGACACATCCGTCTCTCTCTCTCTCTCTCTCTCTCTCTCTCTCTCTCTCTCTCTCTCTCTCTCTCTCTCTCTCTCTCTCTCTCTCCATACCTGTCGTTTAAGTCATTCAAGTTGTTTTCGCTTTTTTTCTTTTTCTTTTTTTCTTTTTTGCATTCTTCCCTGGTCACTTTCTCCTCTCCATGATATGTTGTTCTCTCTCTCTCTCTCTCTCTCTCTCTCTCTCTCTCTCTCTCTCTCTCTCTCTCTCTCTCTCTCTCTCTCTCTCTCTCTCTCTCTCTCTCTCTCTCTCTCTCTCTCTCTCTCTCTCTCTCTCTCTCTCTCTCTCTCTCTCTCTCTCTCTCTCTCTCTCTCTCTCTCTCTCTCTCTCTCTCTCTCTCTCTCTCTCTCTCTCTCTCTCTCTCTCTCTCTCTCTCTCTCTCTCTCTCTCTCTCTCTCTCTCTCTCTCTCTCTCTCTCTCTCTCTCTCTCTCTCTCTCTCTCTCTCTCTCTCTCTCTCTTCTCTCTCTCTCTCACACACACACACACAACACACACACACACACACACACACACACACACACAGCTGCATAGGGAGTAAGATGTGACGTTTCCTGGTGGTGGTGG
>NC_066575.1:8912431-8914931 GCF_024679095.1 Eriocheir sinensis | reverse complement strand
GAAGAGAGAGAGAGGACAGAAAGAGGAGGAAAAAAGGAAGGAAAAAAAGGAGAGGAAAAAAGATAAAAAATTAGGGACTATCACGAGAGACAGAGATTATTAAAGTCTGGACAAACAGACACCACGGAAGCGAAGGTCATGTGGGGCTGGTCAGAGAAGGTCACAGACAGGTCACAGACGCGTCATAAACAAGTCGTGTAGTGCAGGTCATACGCGATGTAGGTCAGTAAGTGCTTGAGGTGGTGATGGTGGTGAAGGTATTGGTGGTGGTGGTGGTGGTGGTGGTGGTGGTGGTGAGGGGAGGGATGAAGAGGGAGAGAAAGGGAAGGGGGGATGGGGTGAAGAGGGAGAGAGAGAGAAGAGAAAGGGGAGGAGGAGGGAAGAAAGAAAGAGGGGGAAAGGAGGAAAGGAAGAGACAGGGGAAGAGAAATAGAGGAATGGAGGGAGAGGAGAGAAAAGAGAGGGAAAGAAGAAGGAAGGAAGAGATAGGGGAAGGAGAGGAGAGAGGAAGATAAGAGAGAAGGAAGGGAAGGGGAAGGAGAGAAAGAAAAGAGAAAATTAGAGAAAGGAGGAGAGAAAAGAAAATGGAGGGAAGAAAAAGAGAGGAAAGAAAAGGGTTAGAAGAGGGCGTGGTGGTGTTGATGGAGGTGAGAAGAGGGGAGGGAGGAGGAGGTGGTGGAGGTGTTGAAGGTAAGGGGAGGGAAGGGTGGAGGTGGGGGAAGAGGGGCGTTAGGGGTGGTGGTGGTGGTGGTGGTGGTGGTGGTAAGTTCTGCTTTTGTAACCTGCGTCCAATGACCTCAACAACAAAAACCTTTCACCACCACCACCACCACCACCACCATCACCACCACCATCACCATCATCACCACCATCACCACCACCATCACCACCACCACCACTAGCAATCAATCAATCAGCTTTACCAATGAGTCACCACCACTGTCACCACCACCATCATCACCACCATCACCACCTCCATTACCACGCTTTGTCTTTCCACCACCACCACCACCACCACCACTAACTTCATTCACCACCACCACCACCAACACCAATCACCAGAAATCAATACCACTCCCACTAGTACCTTCAATCACAACTACTACTACTACTACTACTACTACTACTACTACTACTAACTATCACCATCACTACACACACACACACACACACACGGTCACCACTTCCGTTCCTTGTCGCCATGAGCCTCGGGGGAAGTTTATACATAGTGATGAGGGGGGGAGAGGGGCAGGGGAGGGAAGGGGGAGGGAAGGGAGGGGAGTAAGGGAAATAATGGGGGTAGGGTGGGAAGGGGTGCTCAGACGGTAACAGGTGGATGGGAAGCAGAAGTGGGCTAAGAATAGGACTAAAATAGGGTCTCTAGGGCTAAGACAGGGCTGGAAGAAGTACACATTAAGGCCAACAGAAGAGGAAGGAAAGGGCTGATAAGGCTCTAGTAGACAGGAGAGGGAGATGAAGGGCTTTATGAACAGGGAGATGAGGATAGTTAAGGCTGATTAGGTGCTAGAAAAGGGTAAAGAAAAGGGGCTGAAGGGCTGAAGAGGGGGGTGAAGGACTAGAGGAAGGGAAAGAAGGGGGCTGAAAGGGCTGATAAAGGGCTAGAAAAAGGGAGAGTGAAGTACTATAGGAAGAGGAAAGGAAGGAAGGAAGGAAGGAAGGAAGGGAAAGAAAACTGATTGAGATAAAAAAAAAGAGAAATGAAATACTAAAGAAGGAGGGAGATTAAGGAGTAAAGAGCTAAAAAAATAAGGAAGGAAGGAAGGAAGTGAAAGAAGACTGATAGAGAGATAAAAATAAAGAAATGGAGCACTAAAGAAGGAGGGAGATTAAGGAGTAAAAAGCTGGAAGAGGAAGGAAGGAAGGAAGGAAGTAGGGAAAGACATTACCTGGTACTGGCCGGGGTGAAGGAACCAGCAGGAAGGAGAGTATAAATATGACTTCAAACACACACACACACACACACACACACAGACACACACACACACACATTACCTCTAGCAGTACACATTATAACACCTTGACACACCTGGACTGCGCTATTTACTTTTACATAACGGGACTAAACCACACACTACCACCACAACCACTACCACCACTACCGCCACTACTACTACTCACCACTACTACTACAACCACTACTCTATACTACACGCTAACACCACTACCACAATCTCTCCCATCCATTTCATATTTTTATTTTCTCGTTTCTTTTGTTTCAGTCTTTCTACGCTCGTAAATATAAATACTGGTTTTTTTTTCTCTCTCTCTCTCTCTCTCTCTCTCTCTCTCTCTCTCTCTCTCTCTCTCTCTCTCTCTCTCTCTCTCTCTCTCTCTCTCTCTCTCTCTCTCTCTCTCTCTCTCTCTCTCTCTCTCTCTCTCTCTCTCTCTCTCTCTCTCTTCCACCCCCTTCCTTTCCTTCCCTCTTCTTCTCCTCTCTTATTTCCCTCCCTCCCCTCTTTTTTTCCTTTTCTCTTATTTC
>NC_066575.1:8882431-8902431 GCF_024679095.1 Eriocheir sinensis | reverse complement strand
TCATCTCTCGCTGTTCCTCTTCTATTTCCTCTTTTGTTATTCCTCTCTTATATATCTTTCTTCTTCCTTTCTCTTTCCTTCCCCTTCTTTCCCTCTTCTCTCCCTCTCCTCTTTCTCTCATCTCTCTCTTTCCATTCTTTCATCCTCTCTATTGCCAGTCCTCTCCTTACACTCTTTCCCTCTCTTCTCCCTTCCCATCCTCCCCCTTCTTCTCCGTACCCTCTCCTCTCTCTCTCCGTCTCCTACTTCCCGCTCTCCCAAAGGTCAGCAAAGCAGCAAATTATACCCCTTAAAAGAACGTATTTCCATTCTAGGTCAAAGCAAAGGTCAACAGAGAGGGAAAAGGAACTGGTATGACGGAAAAAAAAAAAGAGAATGAGAAGTAAAAATAAAAGTGGAAGTAGAGGTTTAAAGTGTACTGGTTCAACCTAAAGGAGAATTTGTATAACTTGTAATAGCAAAGACAGATAGAATAGATACACACACACACACACACACACACACACACACACACACACACACACACACACACACACACACACACACACACACACACACACACACACACACACACCTGGCAATAAAGGTATGTGACAGGTGTTGCGCTTCTCAGTACAGGTGTTAATAAGTGACTACCTGGGACTTGGGTTACCTGGAGAGCGGGATTGTTGGTTCTCCTCTTCTTCTGCTTTCTCTTCTTATTATTCCTCTTCTTCTTCTTCTTCTTCTCCTCTTTTTTCATTTTCATTTTTTTCCTTCATTTTCCTTTTTTCTTCCAATTCTTCTTTTTTCCCTACTTCATTTTCCTTCTCTTCTTTTTCCTCTTCTTCATTTTCCTTGTCTTCTTTTTCCTCTTCTTCTTCAGTTTTCTTATCTTCTTTTTCTCTCCTTTTCCTTTTCCTTCTCTTTCTTTTCCTTTCTTTTCTTTTTTTCCTTTAACTCAGTCTTCTATTTTATCTGTTTTCATCTTTTTTCTTGTTCCTGTTCTTGTTCTCCTTTCCTTCTTCCTCTTCCTCCTCCTCTTCCTCCTTCTCCTTCTTCTCCTTCAATATTTCCATGGTTCCTTTTTTGCTCTCTCTCTCTCTCTCTCTCTCTCTCTCTCTCTCTCTCTCTCTCTCTCTCTCTCTCTCTCTCTCTCTCTCTCTCTCTCTCTCTCTCTCTCTCTCTCTCTCTCTCTCTCTCTCTCTCTTTCCATCACAATTCTCCCCATCCCTCTCCCTTCATCACTTCCACCTCCTCCACCACCACCTCCACCACCATCACCACCACCTCCACCACCATCACCACCACCACCTCCACCACCATCACCACCACCACCTCCACCACCATCACCACCACCTCCACCACCATCACCACCACCTCCACCACCATCACCTCCACCACCTCCACCACCATCACCACCACCACCTCCACCACCATCACCACCACCACCTCCACCACCATCACCACCACCACCTCCACTACCACCACCACAAATCCTTTACCATTATTCCATTATTTATAAGTATCTCCCTTCCCTCCCTCCCTCCCTTTCTCCCTTCCCTCCCTCCCTCCCTTTCTCCCTTCCCTCCATTCCTCCCCTTCCTTCCCTTCCCCTCTCTCTCTCCTCCAATACTACTTTACTCATCTTTATTTCTTTAGTTCTCTTTATTCCTCTTTTCCTCTCCCTTTTCGCTTTTATTTGTCTTATTCTTTACTTTCTCTCTCCTAGTTTTAGTTATTTTCTCTATCTCTTTCTTTCCTTGTCATATTTTCCCTTTTACTACATTCTTTTCCTCTCTTTCTCTTCCTTTCTCTAGTTTCTTTTCCCTTATCACTGTCTTTCTCTTCCTCTCTTTCACTCTTGCTCTCCTTTCTTTCTCTTCCTTCTTCCTCTTTCGCTGTCTTTCCTCTCTCCCCTATTTTCTTTGTTTCATTCTTTGCCATCCCTCTTTTCCTTACTTCCTCCTCCCTCTCACCCTCTCTGTCTCTCTCTTTCTCCTTAATCTCACCCTTTTCCACCTCTATTCCTCTCTACATACGCTCATTCTGTCTTCCTATTTCTCTTTATCCTCTTACTTTTATCCTCCTCCTCTTATTCCTCTTCCTTTGTCTCTTTTTCTCTTTTTTCCACCTTGATAATCTCACACTTTCCATCTGCTTACCTCTCTGTAATACTCTTTCATTCCTCTTCCTCTCTTCCTTCAACCACTTAGTAATATCTTCCTACACCTCCTCCTTCTCCTCCTCCTCTCTCTCTCTTACCCATTTCCGGATGACGGTTCTGCAAGCTCCGAGGCTGTGATGGTATTGTTCACATGCATCATTAAGTCATTTCCCTCCTCCTCCTGATCCTTCTTCTCCTCCTCCTTTCACAGCTCACCTACTTCCTTTCA
The DNA here is from genome assembly GCF_024679095.1 of Eriocheir sinensis. Taxonomy (NCBI): domain Eukaryota; kingdom Metazoa; phylum Arthropoda; class Malacostraca; order Decapoda; family Varunidae; genus Eriocheir; species Eriocheir sinensis. Next base: position 8,900,056 of record NC_066575.1, on the reverse strand, counting down.
ATTCATCTCTTTTCCTCCCCGCCTCTTCATCGCCGTTCTCCTCATTACCTGCCTCTTGCCACCTGCCCGTCACATTTAACACCTGCCGGATCACACCTTGCTCCCCTTCTCTTCCCCTCAGATGGTTAGTTATGCATTGAGTCACTCCTTTTCCCGTGTGTGTGTGTGTGTGTGAGAGAGAGAGAGAGAGAGAGAGAGAGAGAGAGAGAGAGAGAGAGAGAGAGAGAGAGAGAGAGAGCAATAAAAATACTTTCTTACTCTTTCTTTGTTGTGCGGACGGTAGCAACACGTGACCACACTCAGCCTTCTTTCTCTCTCTCTCTCTCTCTCTCTCTCTCTCTCTCTCTCTCTCTCTCTCTCTCTCTCTCTCTCTCTCTCTCTCTCTCTCTCTCTCTCTCTCTCTCTCTCTCTCTCTCTCTCTCTCTCACACACACACACGGGAAAAGGAGTGACTCAATGCATAACTGACCATCTGAGGGGAAGAGAAGGGGTGCAAGGTGTGATCCGGCAGGTGTTAAATGTGACGGGCAGGTGGCAAGAGGCAGGTAATGAGGAGAACGGCGATGAAGAGGCGGGGAGGAAAAGAGATGAATTGAAAGGAAGTAGGTCTCTCTCTCTCTCTCTCTCTCTCTCTCTCTCTCTCTCTCTCTCTCTCTCTCTCTCTCTCTCTCTCTCTCTCTCTCTCTCTCTCTCTCTCTCTCTCTCTCTCTCTCGTCAGTGCATTGGCGTATATAATGTCAATGCTCTCTCTCTCTCTCTCTCTCTCTCTCTCTCTCTCTCTCTCTCTCTCTCTCTCTCTCTCTCTCTCTCTCTCTCTCTCTCTCTCTCTCTCTCTCTCTCTCTCTCTCTCTCTCTCTCTCTCTCTCTCTCTCTCTCTCTCTCTCTCTCTCTCTCTCTCTCTCTCTCTTGACAGGTTAGTGTGTGTGTGTGTGTGTGTGTGTGTGTGTGTGTGTGTGTGTGTGTGTGTGTGTGTGTGTGTGTGTGTGTGTGTATTACTAGATATGGAAATTGGACCTTCAGTTTAAATGATTAAGATGTCACATGTTAGAGAGAGAGAGATAGAGATAGATAGATAAAGAGAGAGAGAGAGAGAGAGAGAGAGATGGGGTCACTGTGTGTGTGTGTGTGTGTGTGTGTGTGTGTGTGTGTGTGTGAATATACCTAATTGCTCCTGTATTTATGCATGTATACCTTGTCAGTGCACTCCACGCCCATGTATCTTTCTATGCATAATCATTCGTTGCATTCATGACGTCCATTCCCGACACATACACCAGCGGCCGGCATGTGTCCGCCGTGATGGACGCATTAAACTTCAAAACAAACACCCACTCGCGCTGTTCAGTAATCAACGCACGAACCAGGTTATTCCCCCACACTGATACCTCCGTCCCTCAGTACCTCTCCACCCTCCTCGTCCACCTCCCCGCCCCTCCCTCTCCTGCCCCCTCCTTTACCCTTCCTTACCACAAGTTCCCTCCCCTTCCCCTTGCCTCTGTACCTTCCCCTTGCCCCAGTACCTTTCCCATTTCCCCCCTGTACCCTCCCTCTTCACGCCAAAACCATCTCTTCTCCCCCATTCCCCTCAGTACCCTCCTCGTCCACCCTCCCCACCGTCCCCACCCCGTCCTCCTTCTCCTTGTACCCTCTCTGCTCTCCCTTCCTTCCCATAAGTTCCCTCCCCTTTCCATCTCCCCCAGGTCCCTCCCTCTTCACCCCAATACCCTCCCTTCTCCCCCAATACCTCCCCCATTCCCTTCAGTACCCTCCTCCTCCCTCCCATTTTTCCTCCCCCTCCCCTCCCCCCTCCTTCAATACCTCCCCCATTCCCTTCAGTACCCTCCTCCTCCCTCCCATTTTCCTCCCCTCCCCTCCCCCTCCTCAATATCTCCCCCATTCCCTTCAGTACCCTCCTCCTCCCTCCCATTTTTCCTCCCCCTCCCTTCCCCTCCAGTTTGAATCATGAAGAGGCAGCATCACATCACCATCAGGTCACCGGCTCATTAGTGTCTTTGTATCAATCTGCATTTGGACACTAACGCTCATGTTTTATTTATTTGATCACTGGAAGCTGTTAAGAGCAAACCAATACATATAAAAGAGAAAAAAAAGACCGGATATTTACGCTCTTCTCTTTAATTATCTTTCTTAACTCTTCTTCATGTTACCCTGCACTCTTCTCCTCTCTGTCTCTCCTCTGTAGTTCTTCTCTATACACCCCTTTTTCTTAACTCATCTTCTCACCCTATTTCACTTTGCTACACTCTTCTCCTCTGTGTCTCTCCTCTACAGTTCTTCTCTATACACCCCTTTCAACCTATTTCACTTTTACTGCAGTCTTCTCCCCCGTTTCTCTCCTCTACAGTTCTCCTTATACTCCTTTCTTTCCCCACCCCCTTCCTCTATAAGCCAAGACATGTGTTCCAGCTCTATCAGTAGTCAGCCAGCCAGCCAGACCTCGTTCCCTACAGGCTTTCTATGACCAAAATGTACGGTGTATGGCAGGTTGGCAGCATCCAGGATATTCGTTTTCTCTGTTTGTAATTGTGTGGTGTAGGGACGTCTAGAAAAGAGTAATTGGAAGTGAAGTAATGTGAGGTTCAAGGAAGGTGAGATATAGTTTAGAAGTCGCCGTTGGATTTTGTGATAGTGTATTTTGGTATATTTTGTGATAGTGTATTTTGGTATATTTTGTGATAGTGTATTTTGGTATATTTTCAGTTGGTATTGATTTCCATCCCTTTTAGTAAATTCTGAGTTGGTTCTATCTGGCAACTCTTCGTATACTTCTTGTTGGTAATGAATGGCAACTTCGTATATTTTGAATTGGTAAGGACCGACATTTCATAGTGAATATTAAGTTGGTAATGACTGGCATCTCTTAGTACATTTCTAGTTGGTAATGACAAGTATCTCTTAGTGAATATTAAGTTAGTAATGACTGGCATATCTTATAGTGAGGGAGAGCTTGGAATATTGACTTAGTGAATTTACATATATTTCTCAACGGAATTTTTACTAGACGAATATATTTTTTTTCTTAATACTGATACTTACTGAAATGATGCGTAGAAGTAGACGAACCATAAAAAATAATAATACTAACAGATCATTAAGTCATATCATAATAACACCATAATGACACAATGTAGGTCATGACACATAGATAACACACACACACACACACACACACACACACACACACGCCCTGATAGCACACATTGATACACCTAACACATTATAGATAGCACAGAGAGATGGAGCACACACACACACACACACACACACACACACACACACACACACACACACACACACACACACACATCCATAACTTAGAGAAATGGTAACACTGACTGACGCGTCCACACTATTAACATACATTAGTAACACTCGTGGACATTCTATTCTATTCAGAGGTAACACTTACTGACGACATTGCTTAAGAAAGTGCATATGAGAGGGGGAGGAGGAGGAAAAGGAAGTGAAAGAACGAAAAGAGAGAGGACATAAGAAGAAAAGGGAGGAAAAACAGAGGTAGAGTAAGATGAGGAGGAGCAGGTGAGGGAGGAAAAGGAATAAAAACGAAGAGAGAAAGAGGATGAGAAGAAAACGGAGGGAGGAACAGATGGAGAGAAAAATAGGAGCAAAACCAAGAGAAGAAAGACGAAAAGGAGGAGAAAAGTGAGAAAAAAAAGCGGAGGAAGGGAATGAAGACAAGGAGCAGGAAAAAAATGGAAGGAGGAAAAGAAGGAGAGAACTAGAAGCAAAAGCAGAAGGAGAAAATAAGTGAGGAAACAAGAGGAGGAGGAATAAGAGGAAAATTAAAAGCAAGAGGAAGGAGAGCGTGAAAAGAGAGAAAAAAAGAAAGGAAAAGGAGAGAAGGAGAAACAGGAACAGGAGGAGAAGAAAAAGAGTGACCGAATAGAAGAGAGAAGAAGTGAAGGACCCGAAGGAGGAGGAGGAGGAGGAGGAGGAGGAGGAGGAGGAGGAGGAGGTGTGCTGTGGTCTTCTGCATGTGGACCGACTAACCACGGGATTAACTTTCTCCTGTCGGTCAGGCGGGCATGTGACTGGCGGTGGAGGAGGTGGTGGTGGTGGTGGTGGAGTACACGTTAAGAATAAGAAGTTGTGTTACGTTATTTAAGTAGTGGTAATAGTTATAGTAGTAGTAGTAGTAGTAGTAGTAGTAGTAGCAGTAGTAGTAGTAGTAGTAGTGGTAGTAGTAGTGGTCATGGGGTACAGCTGCGGTGGTGATGGTGGTGGTCGTGATGGTAAATTCTTCTGCTAGCGATGGTGGTGGTGCAAGTCATGGTAATAGTAGTGGTGGTGGTGGTGGTGGTTTAATAGTGATGATAAAAAGTGAAGGTGGTGGTGGTGGTGGAGGTGAAGGTGGTGATGGTGGTGGTGGTGGTGGAGGTGAAGGTGGTGATGGTGGTGGTGGTGGTGGAAGTGACCATTATTTATCTTGGTGATTTGTGAGTCGAGAGAGAGAGAGATACCCTTACATTGATGCACACACACACACACACACACACACACACACACACACACACACGGTAGCAATGAAAAGAAAGGGAAAAAAATAGGAAAGTAAAACAGATCAGTGACTTCAATGTTTGTGAGAGAGAGAGAGAGCGGGGAGTGTGGGAAAAGGGAAAGGGGGGGGGGGTACTCTACGTGTGTGTGTGTGTGTGTGTGTGTGTGTGTGTTCCCGTGTAAACATTTGGGGGATGGTGTACACAGACGAGGTTCAGTAACGTACACACGGCCTGTCTGTCTATGTCTGTATCTATTAATATCTATTATGTGTGTGTGTGTGTGTGTGTGTGTGTGTGTGTGTGTGTGTGTGTGTGTGTGTGTGTGTGTGTGTGTGTGTGTGTGTGTGTGTGTAACCTTATTTTTTTTTCTTTTCTTTTTCTTTTTTTGTTTTGATTTTTTCGTCTTTGTGTTTGCCTTTCCGTCTTTTGTGTTTCTCTTTTTCTTTCTTCCTTTCTCTCTCTCTCTCTCTCTCTCTCTCTCTCTCTCTCTCTCTCTCTCTCTCTCTCTCTCTCTCTCTCTCTATATCTCTCTCTCTCTCTCTCTCTCTCTCTCTCTCTCTCTCTCTCTCTCTCTCTCTCTCTCTCTCTCTCTCTCTCTCTCTCTCTCTCTCTCTCTCTCTCTCTCTCTCTCTCTCTCTCTCTCTCTCTCTCTCTCTCTCTCTCTCATTTTTAAATTAGAGGATTAAAATATGCAAAATTTCTTTCTCTCTTTTTTCTCTCTTCCTATCATTATTTTTTTCTTTCCATTTTTTCCTCTCTCTCCCTCTCCCCTTTCTTCTTTTATTCCTTCCTCATTTATTTATTTTGGCTTCGTTCTTTTTCCTTTTTTTTTGTTTATTTTTCTTTATCTTTTTCTTGCCTCGATTTTCTTCTTTTTCTTTCTTTCGTTCGTTCCTTCGTCCTCCTCTTTGTCTTTTACTCACTCAATTTCCTCCTCCTCCTTCCTCCTCGTCCCCCTCCTCCTCCTCTTCCTCTTCCTCCCAACCTACTTCTTCTCCCTTCTTCTTCTTCTTCTTCTGGTTTCTTTTTTTGGTATATCTTCGTTTCTCCTTTTTTTCTTTATCATTTTTCCTTTCTTCCGTTTTCCTCTTATCTCCCCTCTTCTTCTTCTTTATTTCTTCCTTTTTTCCTCCTTTTATTTTCCTTTTTTTATTTTTGGTTTCGTTATCCTTTTCTTTGTCCTAATTTTCCTCCTCCTCCTCCTCCTCCTCCTCTACCTCCTTCCCATTTCTTTTTCCTTTCCTTCTTTTATTTTCTTTTTCTTCCTCTCTCCTCATTTATTTACTCTTCTTTTTTCCCTCTTCCTCCTTTTTGTCTCTTTCCTCCTCCCCTACTTCGTCCTCTCCTCCTTTTTATCATTTTCTCTACTTTTTTTTTCCTCTTTCCCTCTTTCTTCCTCCTCCTCTTCCTCCTCCTCTTCCTCTTCCTCCTGCTCTTCCTCCTCCTCTTCCTCTTCCTCCTTCATTCCTTCGCTAAACGAGCCAACAAATCAAGTTTCTTCATCCAAAAGAGAGAGAGAGAGAGAGAGAGAGAGAGAGAGACGGTAATATGGAAAGCTTAAGATAAATACATGTCAAGGTTTTTGTGGTCTCTCTCTCTCTCTCTCTCTCTCTCTCTCTCTCTCTCTCTCTCTCTCTCTCTCTCTCTCTCCATAACTCGATAATCACGGTCATTTTGCATTTTTTTTTCTTTCTTTTCTTCTTCCTTTTCCTCTTTCTCATTATCTAATTTTCTTCCTTTTTTTCCCTCATCTTCATTTCCCTTTCCCTCGTTATGGTGTCAATATTTTCCTCTTTTTCTTCTTTTTTTTCCTTTTTTAGTTTTTTCTGCTTGACTTCTTTTCTTTTTCCTGTGTCCAAACGTCTTTTCCTCCTGTTTTATTTTCTTTATCTCCTGCTTTTCTTCTCTTTTCCGTATTCATCAGTCTTCCTATTGTCTTTTTTATTCTTTTCCTCATTTTCCTCTCTCTCCGTGTCCTGTTTTCTACATATTTTTCTTTTTTTCACTCTCCCTAATTTTTCTCTCTCCTCATCTTCTTCTGTTTATCATTTCACTTTTTCTTCCCTTCTTTCATCCTGTTCCCAGTCCTTAACGTATCCTATTTTCCGGTTTCTTCACTCCTAATATTCCTTGGTCAGTTTTTAGCGTATCCTTCACTCCTTCTATTCCTAATCCTCCTTGGCCCGTCCTTAACACATCCTTTCTTCATGTTTTATCCTATTCCTTTATCCAGTGTTTATAACTTTCGCTTTTTTCCTTCTATACTAATACTCTTTAGCCAATCCCTAACGTATCCTTCTCTCCTGCAGGATGGGGGAGCACCAGGGCAGCGTGATAGCGTTGGTCATCATCAACTTCCTGATCTTCGCGGGCACGGTGACGCTCAACCAGCTGTCCGCCTTTCCGCAGTTTGCCGGAGGTGAGAAATTCGACGCATGGGTGTGATGGTAAAGGTTTGTGGTCGCAGTAGTGGTGGTAATGCTGGGGTTGTGTTGGGAGGGTGAGGAGGGAGGGAAAGGGTATTGTTTGGTAATGGGAGAGGAGAGAATCAGATGAAGATGTGTTATTTGTGAGAGTTTTGTGTTGTTGAGATGATAAACAGAAGCATGGGTGTGATTGTAGAGGTTTGTGGTCGTAGTAGTGGTGGTAATGCTGGGGTTGTGTTGTGAGGGAGAGGAGGGAGGGAAAGGGTATTATTTGGTAAGGGGAGAGGAGAGAATCAGATGAAGAGGTGTTATTTGTGAGAGTTTTGCATTGTTGGGGTGAGAAACGGAAGCATGGGTGTAATGGTAGAGGTTTGTGGTCGTAGTAGTGATGGGGATACTTGGGCTGTGTTGTGAGGGAGAGGAGGGAGGGAAAGGAGATTGTTTGGTAAGGGAAGAGGAGAGAATAAGATAAAGATGTGTTATTTGTGAGAGTTTTGCGTTGTTGAGATGATAAACAGAAGCATGGGTGTGATGGTAGAGTTTTGTGGTTGCAGTAGTGGTGGTAATGCTGGGGTTGTGTTGGGAGGATGAGGAGGGAGGGAAAGGGTATGATATGGTAAGGTAAGGTAAGGTAGGGCTAGGTTAGGTAAAGTAAGATAAGGTAAAGTAAGGTAAGGTAGGGTAGGGTAAGGTAAGGTAAGATAAGGTAAGGTAAGGTAAGGTATGGAAAGGTGAGGGTAAATTACAGTAAGGTTAGGAAGATAGCCTTAAGATAGACTCACTTTTTTGGTTTCCTTTTTTCCTAATTATAAGTTGAAGTAAAGTCGATTGCATAGATTAAGCTGCGCGAAGCCTTAGTGCTCATCTCCGTCTCACTGACCTTAGTAATTCTCCCTTCTTTTCCAAAATTCGGGAGGGATATTGTTGGTAGCGGGGAGAGGGTACGGGGAGAGAGTTATGATACGATGCTGTGGTTGTGGGTGTTTGGGTAAAGGGGAGATGGTAAAGAGAGTACGTGTGTGTTTTGGTGAAAGGTGCAAGGAGGGTGACCGTAGGTGGGAAGGGAGGTAGTGGGGAGAGGGTAAGGGGAGAGAACTATGATGGAGGGGATGTAGGGGACTGAGGAGAGGGGAGAGAATGAGGGGAGTGTGTATTTATAGTTGGGAAAGGGGTGACTGGAGGTGGAGGAGGAGGAGGTATGGAAAAGAAATGTGGAGTACAGGTGGTATGAAACAAGTGGAAGAGAGAGAGAGAAAGGGGAATTGTGAAGTGGAGTAGAGAGAGAGAGAGGGGAGGTATGAGGGATAAGGGAGATGAAGGGAGTAGAAGGAGATGGAGTAAAGAACAGAAAAAAGGGGGGAGAGGAGAGGAGTAAAGAGAAGTAGAATGAGAATGGAAGATGGGGTAGATGGTTTAGAGAGGAGAATGTAAAAGGAGTTTGGTAGAAGGTAAAAGAGGAGGGGAGTGAGAGCTTGTACACTTATAAGGTTAATAGGGAAATGTAAAAGGTGAGAATGGAATTAGTAATGTTGGGTGTGGTTAGGTTAGGCGTGAAGGAAGGGGAATAGAAGGGAGAATGTGAAGAGAGAAGGAGGAGGAGTGTGAAACGGGTGAAGATGAGAGGGAAAAGGAAGGAGTAGAGGGGAGGTATGTGAGTTTACTAGCGGTGGTGGTGGTGGTGGTGGTGGTGGTGGTGGTGGTGGTGGTGGTGTTTGGATTTCACGGGAAGATGATGATGAGAGGTGTTTAAAAAGAGGAGAAAAAATGAGACTGGTGTTGATAGAGGGGAACGCAGAGTGGTGGTGATGACAGAGAGTGGAGGTGAATGGTGATGTTGGTGGTGATGATAGTAGTGGTGGTGATGCTGGTGATGGTTATAGTAGTTGTTGTTGCAAGAGTAGGTGGTGGTTGTTGTAGTGGTGATGATGGTGGTGATGGTGGTGATGGTGGTGTTTATAGTGTTTTGCTCGTTCGCTGGTGTTGATGGAGGGCTGCGATGGCGTTCAGTAGGCCGTAAAAAGAGATGGTGTGTGTGTGTGTGTGTGTGTGTGTGTGTGTGTGTGTGTGTGTGTGTAATGTAGTGTGCAAGATCGGTACAAGAAGTTAAAGATGTGTATAGAGAAGAGAAGAAGAATGTTTGGAAAGAATAAGGAAAAGAAAAATGAAAAGAGAGAGAATGAGAGAAAGAAAAGAGAAGAAATGTATATAATATTAAAACAAGACATAGTAAGAAAGAGAGAGAGAAGAATCAGATTAGAGAAGGATCAGAATATGTCCTGGAAATAGAAAAAGAAAAGAGAAGAAGCTGATATATTGAGGAAACCCCCAAATCGTGAAGCAAAAGTATAAACAAATGAAAAGCAGACGAAAACTTACTCTGTTTACACAGTTTACAGTATAGACATTGTAATTTCCGTTCATTCACTTATTCTATCGACGAAATAGGAGGAAAAAAGACGAAAACGTACGCCATTTACACCGTTTTCAGTATAGACGTTCAAATTTTCGTTCTTTCTCTTATATTATCGATGGAATGATGTCTGATTTTTAGTACTTATATCTTTGTTCATGTACGTATATTTTAAGTTATTTTTTTATTTGTTACTTAAAGTCATATTACAGACCCTCCCTTCCTCAGCCATTCCCTCGAGATCAGTTCCAACAGTATTTTCGTTTATTCTTTTATTCTATCAATGAAATGGTGTCTGAATTTAGTGTTTCTACCTTCGTTTAAATATTTAGTTAGATGGTTGTATGTTTAGTTAGTTAAGACCGTATTACAAGCTCTCCCTTCCTCAGCCATTCCCTCGAGATCACTTCCAATAGTATTTTCACTTATTCTCTTATTCTATCGATGAAATGGTGTCTGAATTAAGTGTTTCTACCTTCGTTTAAATATTTAGTTAGGTGGTTGTATGTTTAGTTAGTTAAGACCGTATTCCAAGCCATTTCTCCTCAGCCATTGCCTCCAGATCAGTTCCAACACTCGTTCTCTCAGTCTATCGATGAAATGTATTTGATATTATTATTTTTACCTTCGTTTCTATATTTATTTTCATAGTTATTCGATTAATTAATTACGGCCATACGACAAGCTCTCCCTCCCTTCCTCAGCCATTCCCTTGAGGTCAGTTCCAACAATAATTTAATTTATTCTCTTACTCTATCGATAAAATGCATCTGATATTACTATTTTTTCCTTCGTTTCTATATTTATTTTGCTAGTAATTCAATTAGTTAGTTACGGCCATACTACAAGCTCTCCCTCCCTTCCTCAGCCATTCCCTTGAGGTCAGTTCCAACATTATTCTAGTTTATGTTATTCTTTTATCAATGAAATGATACGAGATTCTATTACTTTTACCTCCGTTTATATATTTAGTTTGCTAGTCACTCGGTTTGAAAGTTACGGCCATTGTACAAACTCTCCCTCCTTTCCCAGCCATTCCCTCGAGATCAGGTCCAACATTATTCTAGATGAAATGGCACAAGATTCTATTATTTTTACTTTCGTTTATATATTTAGTTTGCTAGTCACTCGGTTTGAAAGTTACGGCCATTGTACAAACTCTCCCTCCCTTCCCAGCCATTCCCTCGAGATCAGGTCCAACAATACCAGGCAGCCAGACCCCTTCCCTACGAGCTTTTTATGGACCACTTTTATGGGTTAATGGCTGCTTCCCGCTTATTGATTGCCTCTGCCAGTATGTAATGGTATGGCGTGAATAGGTAAAGAAAAGGTAATGGGAAGTGAAGGGAGCGGAGTGTAACGAAGGTGAGAGAGACTGGAAGTTGCTGTTGTGTTTCGAGTCGGTTATGATTGGCTTTGCTTAGGAAGGGAGATGTTGAAGAACGTGAGTTAGTTAGTAAGTTGGTCGTGTATTTTGAAGGGTGGTTTTGTAGTAGATATTAATAATGAATCTCTTGGTATATAAGAAGAAAAAGATTAGAAGTTTGTGTTGGCAATTGGCTTTTCTTAGTACGGGAGAGCGTGAAGTACATTAGTTAGTTAGTCAGTTGGTCATGCATTTTGAAGGATGTTTTTGTAGTAGATATTAATAATGAATCTCTTGGTATATAAGGAGAAAGGGATTAGAACCTACCGTTGATTTTTAAGATGGTAATAACTGGCTTTTCTTAGTACGGGAGAGCGTGAAGTACATTAGTTAGTTGGTCAGTTGGTAATGCATTTTGAAGGGTGGTTTTGCAGTAGATATTAATAATGAATCTCTTGGTATATAAGAAGAAAGAGATTAGAAGCTGCCGTTGATATTTAATGACTGGCGTTTCTTAGTAAGGAAGAGTTTGGAGTACTGCAATTAGTTAGTTAGTTAGTAGAGAGAGCAAAATTTATCCGCAATCTATAAAGTTTATGTGGAAGGGAAGTTGCATTTGAGGTTCCATTATTTGCAGAGATTCAGGTAACTTGTGCGAGAGAGAGAGAGAGAATGAAGGTGATGGAGTAAAACAAAAAACGGACCAAAGAGAGAGTAAGGAGAAGAGACACACAGAGAGAGAGAGAGAGAAAAAAGGGGGGAATATCGGGGCCGTTGTCTCCTTCGTGGGGCAGAGGCTGGGGTGTCCTGGGGCGCCTTACCTCCTCGGGGCAGCGGGGGGCGGGGCAGGTGGGGGAGGGGGCGTGGGGGGGGGAGGGCGGGGCTAGCCAATCAGAGGCGAGAGAGTTCAAGGTCACGAGTCCTCCTGTTTCCGGGGACTTTTCTCTCTCTCTCTCTCTCTCTCTCTCTCTCTCTCTCTCTCTCTCTCTCTCTCTCTCTCTCTCTCTCTCTCTCTCTCTCTCTCTCTCTCTCTCTCTCTCTCTCTCTCTCTCTCTCTCTCTCTCTCTCTATCTCTCTCTCATTTTCTTTCCTTTTATCCAATTTAAACTTGTACGAATTCGTCTATTTTTCTTTATTTCCTCTTCTTCTTCTTCTTCTTCTTCTCTTCTTCTTTCTTCTCCTCTGACTTTTTTTTGGGGGGGGGTTCTTCTCTCTTTTCTTCGATTACCTCTTCCATTTTCATCTTTCTCTCTCTCCTCCTCCTCCTCCTCCTCTTCCTCCTCTCCCTCCTCCTCCTCCTCCTATTCATCTCTTTCTTTCTTTACTTTTTCCTCTGCTGTCTCATTCGTTTTCTTAAGCTCATCCTTCTTTCTTTTCTTTCTCTTCCTCTTCTCCTTCGTCTTCCTCCTCCTCCTCCTCCTCCTCCTCCTCCTCCTCCTCCTCCTCCTCCTGGCAAGTGCCGAAGGGTAAATCGTGAGAAACAGGCATTTAGGAAGAGGAGGAGGAGGAGAAGAAGAAGAAGAAGAAGAAGAAGGGGTGGAGGACCTTCGGAAGCTAATTTGTAGAAGAGAGAGAGAGAGAGAGAGAGAGAGAGAGAGAGAGAGAGAGAGAGAGAGAACATAAATATAGTCTTGAATAGAGGGAGATGACAGACGGGAGAAAGTTACGAGAAGGGAGAAGAAAGTGACAGAGAGAGAGAGAGACCTCCTGCCCCGCCTCTCTGTTAACCTCTCACGGGACATTTACATTTTGTCTCGCCAGGGGGCCGCAGGTTATTAGGGAAGTAATTGCAGGAGTCTGATCGAGAGGAGGAGGAGGAGGAGGAGGAGGAAGAAGAAGAAGAGAGGAGGAGGAGGAGAAGGAGGAGGAGTGGACAGGGAAGAGGAAGAAAAATGAGGAGATGGAAGAAGGAATGAAAAAGAAGAACTAAAGAACGAAGAAGGGAATGCAGGAAGAGGAGGAGGAAGAAGGAAGGACGAAGAAAGGAGGAGGAGGAGGAGAAGAAGAATAAAGAAAAGAAGAAAGACATGAAGAAAACGAATGAGACCGTAAAAGGAAAAAGGAAAGAAGGAAAAGGAAGGAGGAGGATAAGAAAGACGAAGGAGGAGGAGGAAGGAAAAATGAAGATAAAGAAGAAGAAGAAGAAAAAGGAGATGAAAGATATGAAAAAAAAGGAGGAGGAGAAAGAGGAGTGGACAGGGAAGAAGGAAGAAGCAGAAGAGGAGATGCAAGAGTGAATGTAAGAGAAGATGTAAGGAATGAAGAAGAGAGGACAGAAGGAGGAGGAGGAAGAAGAAGGAAGAGGAAGAGGAAGAGGAGGAGGAGGAGGAGGAGGTCTTAGTCACCCCCCTTCAACACACCCCTTCATCATCCTCCATCCAGACCGCAACTTAACCTCCTCCTCCTCCTCCTCCTCCTCCTCCTCCTCCTCCTCCTGCTATGACGCAAACTCGACCCAGTGCTCTCTCTCTCTCTCTCTCTCTCTCTCTCTCTCTCTCTCTCTCTCTCTCTCTCTCTCTCTCTCTCTCTCTCTCTCTCTCTCATTCCTCCCATTCATTGTGTATGGATTAAAATCGGATCAGAGAGAGAGAGAGAGTTTCCGGGTCGTTGCTTTCGTCCTGATTTTAGAAGCTAACTCTTTTTCTTTCTCTCTTTATTTTCATTTTATTTTTACCATTTTTCCCTTTTATCCATTTTTCTATAGTTTCCCCTTTTATCCCCCTCCTCTTCCTCCTCCGTCTTCTTTGTTATAATCGTTCGTTTTTATCGTTAAAGTTTTGCGTAAATTTCGTTAATCACACGTTGTCCTTGTTCTTGTTGTCCTTGTTTTCCGTCCTTATCGCTATATTTCAGTGCGTCCGTCCGTCCGTGTGTGTGTGTGTGTGTGTGTGTGTGTGTGTGTGTGTGTGTGTGTACCTGTTAATTTGACCTTTTATTGTCAAACTTCAAGTCGCTTCTACTATATTTTTTTCTCTGTCTATATATATATTTAACTGTCCTTGCTCTAATTATTGGCCTTCTGTTTATTTTATGTTTTTATTATTATTAGTTTTATTGTTATTTATTTATTTATTTATTGTTATTTGTATCTACTTTCTCTTTAGTGAAGTTACTCTCATTGTTATTGTTCTTAATAGTTAGTATCGTTCTTAATCTAATTGTTATCGTACTTTTCTAATTGTTCTTGTTGTTTGTGCTTTTGTTGTACATGTTATCGTACTTATAATAGTGAAGTTACTCTCATTTTTACAGTTATTATTAGTATCGTTCTTAATCTAATTGTTATCGTTCTTTTCTTGCTGTTCTTGTTGTTTGTGCAGTTGTTGTATATGTTATCGTACATATAATAGTGAAGTTACTCTCATTTTTTCAGTTATTCAGTAGTTATTTTTCCTCATATTCTTCTAATTATTATCGTACTTCTAGTTGTTACCGTTGCTAATGTTGCTGTTCTTACTGTTGTTGTCGTACTTATGATATGTCGTAACCATAATGTAGTTAGTTTTTAATCATTTCTGTTCGTTTTCTTATCATTAATCACTCATTTTTCTAGCTGTTACCGTTCTAGTTGTTGTCTGTGCTGTTGTCTCATCCTGTTCTCTACGTGTTGCAGGCCTGTTTTCTAGGCGCCAGGACTCGGCCGTATCATATTATGGCTTGGGCGTTCAGTCTCCAGGTAACTTACTAGTGGAGACGCTCTAGTGCTGCTCCCTGCTCGACCCCTGCCTCCCCTGCCTTCTCTTGCCCTCATAACACCCTGCCCTTAACGCGTACCCTGCTAACTAACCCTGCCCTGGCTCGCAACACAACCTATGCATCTATATACAAGCTCTCGACTCTATGTAATGAACTAAACTAACCTTGTCTCAGTAACACCCCGGCTCGCAACACAACCTACGCATCTATATATCTTGTCTCAGTAACACCCCGGCTCGCAACACAACCTACGCATCTATATATAAACTTCCGACTCTATGTAATGAACTAAACTCCTGGTGACTGGCTGGCTGTTTACCTGTTATTAATTTTGGTTGTCCGCATGTTACTTGTTTTGTGTTACTTGTAGTGTTACTTGTCTCGTCCGCATGTTTCCTTTTTTTTGTATATATATATATATATATATATATATATATATATATATATATATATATATATATATATATATATATATATATGTTTTTTATTCTAATTTTGTATATGTCTCTTCCTCTGTACCTCTTTCTCCGTCAATCTGTCTGTCTCTGTGTCTGTTTCTGTCTGTTTTTTTCAGTCTATCTGTCTGTCTGTCTCTCTCTCTCTCTCTCTCTCTCTCTCTCTCTCTCTCTCTCTCTCTCTCTCTCTCTCTCTCTCTCTCTCTCTCTCTCTCTCTCTCTCTCTCTCTCTCTCTCTCTCTCTCTCTCTCTCTCTCTCTCTCTCTCTCTCTCTCTCTCTCTCTCTCTCTCTCTCTCTCTCTCTCTCTCTCTCTCTCTCTCTCTCTCTCTCTCTCTCCTCTCTCTCTCTCCTCTCTCTCTCTCTCTCTATTTACATCTTAATCTCCTCGCCAGAAACTTGTATACACTTATTTATTAACCCACTGGCCTAGACTGACCCATCCACTCCTTCCTGACTCTTTCTCTCTCTCCCAAGCCGCCACATCCTTCCTGTTCCTCTGTCTCTTCCCATAATCTAGTTCAGCTCCTCGCTAGCCATGCATGCAAGCGCTCTATTGCAGTAACTATTCCTTCCTCCTTCCCCCACGTCCCTTCTATTCTCAAACGTGCCAGGCTCTCATTATCACTGTTTCCCAAGGCCACCACGGAGGAGATTTACTGGGTTTCCATGCGTGTTTTTCCCGCTCAAGGTGCAGAAGTCGGGTAAAACTATCACTAACAACACAAAAACAGGCCATGGAAACCCCAACAACTTCCACAAGAGGCTTTTCAAACAGGGTGACTTTTAAACTGAGGCGCCAATACGTTTGAGAATCCGGGTCGTCGCTCGCTCGCTCCCTCCCTTGTAGTGGGCAGTTAGAGGTGGAGAGATGCGATGTCTGGTAGATGGTTAGACTTGCGACCTTGACTTGAGACCTTGTGACGCTGTGAAAGACTGATGGGTAGCGGGATTTGGGGTGGTTGATGTGTGTGTGTGTGTGTGTGTGTGTGTGTGTGTGTGTGTGTGTTTTGTTCTTGTTTTCTTCCTTTCGTTGTCTTCTTCTCTTCTTCCTCTCTCTTTCTCTTTCCTGAACGGCCTTGAACGCTATGGTCTTTTTCCTGCTCTTTGCTCTGACCTCCTGCACTCTCTTCTTCTTCCTCCTTCTCTTCCTCCTCCTCCTCCTTTTTCTTCTTATTTTTCGCATCTTCATCTTCTTCCACCTTTTCATTTCCTCTTTCCGTCACCGCCTCCTCCTTCTACGGTTTCCACTCATATTTCTTCTCGTATATCTCCCTCCTTTCTTTTCTTCTTTTTTCTTTTTCCTCTTTCCTCACGTCCTACACTTTTTCGTTATCACCTTCCTTTCTCCTCCTCCTCCTCCTCCTCTTCCGCCAAGCACCGTCTAGGGGACACTGCCGAGGTAATTGCTTTGACCGAAGGACGGACAGGCGGACAGATAGACAGACAGACCGATAGATAGATAGACAAACAGAAAGACAGACAGACAGACAGACAGACAAACAGATAGATGGACAGTTAAGCGGAAACACACACACACACACATACACACACACACATATACAAGGACAGAGAGAAAATACAGAGAGACAGACAGATAGACAGACTGACAGAAACTCGCCTCCCTCAACACACCCACACGGAAACAAGAATAAAAACAAGAAAAACAAGAAAATCAAGCGAGCGTCCATCCACGAACCCTATTTCCATAAAGACAAATTAAATGTTTTTGTTTTTATTATGAAAGGGATTTTTGAGCATACACCTTTGTTGCCCCCCATCCCCCCCCCCCTCTCTCTTTTTTTTTTTTTTTTGCTTGTTTTTTACAGGTGACGGCGATGCTTTTTTTTACGAATTTATATATTTTTTTCATTTTTTTTTTACTTTTTATTTTATTTTGTCTCGAATACGAACTTTTTTTTACTATTAATTTTTACATGTACGCTCTGGACACGGTATTACACACACACACACACACACACACACACACACACACACCAACGGGGAGCTCTTGCATTATGGGTTCTGGTGATGGTGATGGTGATGACTGTGGTGGTGTTGTTGCATGGTGGTGTTGTGGTGTTGAAGGATGTGTATGTATGCTCATGAAGTGCTTGGTGTGCATGGTGATGATGGTGGTGATGGTGGTGGTGATGGTGGTGATGGTGAACCTTCAGTATATACACCATTTTGTGCGCACCAATTCCAATCATTATTTTTTACCTTAATTCCTGTGCATCATCTCAGTTTATAAGAGTATGGTTATTTTTTCCTTTCTGATACGAGAATTAGAGTTAAAAATCCCATTAGTCCAAATTGCATTGATTCTAAATATCCCAAAACTCCGAATTCTTTAAGGCCGGGAATTAGAATGTGATTGGTGCGTACAGATTGGCGAGCACACCTGTACCTGTTTAATGCGAGGGTCCACAGGTGATAAGAATGACAGGTAAGGTAAGGTAAGGTTAATAAGGTGACCTAAGGTGTTGAGGCTCCTGTTCTTGTGTGTCTTTTCTTTCTTTTTTCTTTTCTTTTTCTTTCTTTTTTTCTTTCATTTTTTTGTTTCTTTCTTTCTTTCATCTATAATTCCTTTCTTTTTTCTTTTTTTTCCTCTCTCTCTCTCTCTCTCTCTCTCTCTCTCTCTCTCTCTCTCTCTCTCTCTCTCTCTCTCTCTCTCTCTCTCTCTCTCTCTCTCTCTCTCTCTCTCTCTCTCTCTCTCTCTCTCTCTCTCTC
>NC_066575.1:8869931-8877431 GCF_024679095.1 Eriocheir sinensis | reverse complement strand
TCTTTTCTTTCCTTCCCTTCCCTTCCCTTCCCTTCTCTACCTCTCCCCTTAGCAACCCATCCCTCGGTCCCTCACAAACAGCCAGTCTTTCATCTCACCCTCTGTCCCTTCCTCCTGCAGGTCTCATCCTCCTGTGCCGCCGTAACGCTGTGGGTCCCGTCTACGTGAGCCCGCCTGTACTCACCACCAGCTTCCTCATCATCTACTCCCTCAACCTGCTGGCCAACATCGCCTGGCTCTTCCTGTGGGACAACGAGCTCCTCATCTACTCCTCGGCGGTGCTCTGGTTCATCTGCCTCACCAACTGGATCGCCCTCGGCCTGCTATATGGAAGGTAAGGAGATGGAGAGTCAGATGCGCTTTGAAGTCTATATGAGGGTACTGGATGCTGTGTCTAGTAGGGTGAAGAGGGTCGAATGCTCTTGTTCATCTGCCTCACCAACTGAATCGCCCTCGGCCTGCAATATGGAAGGTAAGGAGATGGAGGGTCAGATGCGCTGCCCACTGACCACTCGACCACCGGCTTGCATCTAACGAGTTTACATCTAACGAATTCCATGCATCTGACGAGAGTTTTAGATCCGTATTACTCGTTCGATGCGATATTTAGGTGGGGAAAATTTTTTGAAGAGAAAAACTCGCACACACACACACACACACACACACACACACACACACACACACACACACACACACACACACACACACATATATATAAATTCATGCAGTGCTATATTGTCATCCTCGCACGCCTCAGCACTCATTCGTGTCAATGTTTTTGTGCCGTTGATGAAATATACGAGAAAAAAAAGAGGTAACATTCAGACCGTCAGGCAGATAATTATGTCAACGAACTAGTGATTGCAATAATGTGCGTGTGTGTGTGTGTGTGTGTGTGTGTGTGTGTGTGTGTGTCATAAGGGGGTCGCTGTATTCCGTTATAACGTTGATGTTCTCTTAATTACATTTAAATTACTATAATGACGGAGTGCCGGGCAAGTGCATGGAGGAGGAGGAGGAGGAGGAGGAGGAGGAGGAGTAGGAGGAGGAAAGAACGGGAGGGAAAAAGCAAGCAGGAGAAAGGAGGAGGAGAAGGAGAGAATAAAGATGAGGATGAAGAAGAAAGGAGATGGGAAGAAAGGAGGAAAATACGGAGAAGAAAAGAAGACAGAATAAAAGAGAAAGGGAGAAGTAAACGACAGGAAGGAGGAGAAAGGGAGAATAAAAATTAAGAACAAGAAGAAAGGAGACGAGGAGGAAGAAAGGAAGATAATAATAAAAAAATGAGAAAGAGACGGAATGAAGGAAATGGAAAGAGGAGAAAGAGAAAGGAAGGAGACGGAGAGATTAGAATAAGCAAGCAGATGTGAGGAGAAGGAGAAGAATGAGATGGAATAAAGTAGATGGAGAGAGAGAGAAAGAGAGAGAGAGAGAGGAAGGATGACACGGGAAGGAAAAACAGAGTAGGAGGCATGAAGAGGAGGAGGAGGAGGAGGAAGAGAAGGAGGAGGAAGGAGCCCCAGAACCCTCCCTCTCATCCCTTCATCCTTCCAGCTCTTGATATCAACTTTATTTTCATCTCTCTTATTCACGCGTCAACTTTGACCTAATATATATTCAGTCGGAGCCATGTTGAGTTTTCGACATTTATTTATTCATTTATTTTGCTTTTTAATTATCTTGAGAGCGCTGTTGGTCCTTCCTTCATTCGTTCTCTCTATCGCTTTTTCTTTCTCTCTATTTGTCTGTTCATTTGGTTCTTCCTTGCTTCGTTTTGTTCCTTTCTATCTTCTGTTTCTTCTTTCCATCTTTCTATTTCTATTTTTTTCTGTCGCTTCCTTCCTCGCTTCTCCTTCTTTTTCTCTCCTTTTGTCTTCATCTATTTATCTATCTATCTATCTACCTATCTATCATTCTCTCGCTCGCTCTCGTTTCTCATCCTCTCAAAAAATCAGAAGAAAAAAATGATTGCGAGCCTTTGCAGAGATTTTTAACAGCAGCATCAAAATTTTGCACATCAGAAAAGTGCACAGCGCGCGTCGCCTGCCCCTGTTGCCTGTTGCCCTTGGACGCTGTGAATTAACTTACGAATTTGCATTAGGTTTTTTTTTTTTATATGCAGCTGGATTTTTAAAGACAAGCGAAAAATTACGAAATTACTCAAAACTTCAAACTTGCAGCGATGGAAACACGACGACAAGCGTTCATTAGCAGAGCACGGAACTTACTTTACACTGAACTTGTTGCGTGACGTCAACGTTCAGAGTGACCAATCAGTGACCAGGAATTCTCTTTTTTTCTTATACATTTCCCTCTTCCTCTTTCTCTTATTCCTCTCCTTCCTTTCTCTTTCTCTTCTTTCCACCTCCTTCATTCCTTCTTCATATCCTTCTTCTTTTTACTTTTTCTCTCAGTTTTCTTTTTCCTTTCTCTTTCTTTTTAATTCCCTCTCCTCCTCCTCCTCCTCCTCCTCCTTATCCTCCTCATTTCTTCTTCATATCCTTCTTTTTTTACTCCTCTCAGTTTTCTTTTCCTTACTCTTTCATTTTCATTCCCTCTCCTCCTCCTCCTCCTCCTCCTCCTCCTCTTATCCTCCTCATTTCTTCTTCATATCCTTCTTTTTTTACTCCTCTCAGTTTTCTTTTCCTTACTCTTTCTTTATCATTCCCTCTCCTCCTCCTCCTTATCCTCCTCCTTCTCAGTCTCCTCTTTTCTTTCTCTCTCTCTCTTCTCTCCACCTCCTTCATTCCCTTTCCTTTCCTCCTTATCCTTCTTCCTTCCTGTTCTCTCCTTCCTTCAGTCTCGTTTTGGGGGTGAACAATCTGTAGAGATCTTAAAAAAACATCCTTAGCCTTGACATTTCTTAACATATAGCGGCAAATATATACGCAAGACAGGATATAGTTTTAAATCTAGGCATACTTTTTTTATTACACCGAAGGACACAGACATTTCAAGGGCAAAAAGTAAAAAAGAATAAAAAGGAAAGTGTCGTAAATCACTATTTGACAAAGGACAAAGTAGTATTAGTATTTCCTAGTATATTCAAATGCCATCAAAATAAGTCCATTAGTAACCATTAGGACCCATTACAACGTAGGTGTGAATATATAAACACGAGAACTTACATTGAATACTCTCTTCACGTACATAAACTCCCTATCCAAGAAAATATCCCTAGAGAATTATATCCCTACAAATCCCTCCTCCACTCACACCTCGCCGGCCTTGATTACTCGGCCCCAGGTAACGTCCAGTGATAATTAAGGCGTTTCCGGAAATCCAGGTAAGGACCGAGGTGATGAACGTAGCAAGGGGAGGAGGGAGGGAGTGAGAGAGATTTACATAGATTTACATAGATATTCAGACCTCATACACGAAACCGGGAGAGATTCAGAGGAAAAGCGGAACAGGATAAATGAGAGAGAAAAATAAAGATAGAAAATAATAAATAATAAAAAAAATGATAACAACCAATAAGAGAATGAACAGAGAAAGAAATAAAGAAAATGACAATAAAAATAAAGAAAAATATAGAAATCCAGTAATAGAATGAACAGAGAGAGAGAAAATGTAATTACCTTCGCCTGCAAGTCTCGTCGTCGCGTATAAGAGCCTGAGGGCGGGACACACACACACACACACACACACACACACACACACACAGAGGCCCAGTGTGTGTGTGTGTGTGTGTGTGTGTGTTCAGGTCACCCACCGCTACGCCCAGGCCCGCAAGGGAGTTATTAATTTGAGCTCCGTTGCTGTTTTCTTTTTTTCTTTCTTTCTCGCTTCCTCCTCTCTCTCTCTCTCTCTCTCTCTCTCTCTCTCTCTCTCTCTCTCTCTCTCTCTCTCTCTCTCTCTCTCTCTCTCTCTCTCTCTCTCTCTCTCTCTCTCACTATCTATCTATCTATCTATTTTTTATCGGCCGTTATTTTCTGTGTTTTCTGATGTTATTTTCTTTCGGCAATAAATATAACAGAAAACAACTCCAAAAGAAAACTCATCTCTGAGAATTATAGGAGGGATGCCGAACGCGATCAAAGTCAGGTCCAATGTCTACCAGCAGGTCGCGGAGGTTGGTGTCACTGCGTTGCCCCTCGTCAGTACAGAAGGCTGCGTGGGGCGGGGCGAGGCAAGGGAGGGAACGAGGCAGCTGGCGCGCTCCTGTTCCCCTTGGCACTTCCTATTAGCCAGCCTCCAGCCTTGTTCCAGCCGCCCCTTCCTGATGTCACTCCTCCCTCTCCAAGTATCTTCCTCTCCCCTTCTCTCTTCTCTTCGCTGCTGTCTCTGCCTCTTACCCTCTTTCCTCATTACCCCTGGCCCTAACTGCCTTCCTAAGCCTACCCCTGCCCCCCGTTTGCCTTCCTAAGCCTACCCCTTCCCCTAACTGCCTTCCTATCCCTACTCCTGCCCCTGTTTGCCTTCCTAAGCCTACCCCTGCCCCTGTTTGCCTTCCTAAGCCTACCCCTGCCTCAGTTTGTCTTCCTAAACCTACCCCTGCCCCCGTTTGCCTTCCTAAACCTACCCCTGCCCCCGTTTGCCTTCCTAAGCCTACCCCTGCCCCCGTTTGCCTTCCTAAGCCTACCCCTGCCCCCGTTTGCCTTCCTAAGCCTACCCCTGCCCCCGCTTGACCCCCTGACCTTACCCTCTCCCGCCCTTCTTCACGATTTCCAGTTCTCTCCCTTCCAGCCTCCCTGCCGCCAAGCTTGCTCCCTTCACCCCTCTGCCCCTGTCTCCCTACCCACGTCTACCTCCCTTCCGTATCTTCCTACCCTTGTCTTCCTCCTCCTCCTCCTCCTCCTCCTCCTCCTCCATCCCCAGTACTCCTTCTCCTTTCCTGGTCATTCCCAAGCTTTCTCTCTCCCACAACTTTCTCCATTTCTCCGTCTCTTTTCTTACGTTTGTCCCCCTTCCCACCCCTTCCTGTCCCTGCCTCAAGCCTGTCCATCCCCCTCCCTTCCTCCCTTCCTCTTAGTCCCCTTCCAGTCCAGCGCCTTTCTCTCCCTGTCTCTGTTCTTAGGTTTACCCCCCTTTCCCGCCCTTTTTGTTCATCCCCCTCCCTTCCTTCCTCCCTGTACCCTTAAACTCCCTTTCCCTCCCTGTCTCTCCCTTTCTGCTTGCCTATACTCTGTCTCCTGTCGCTTTCTCCCTTGATTCTTCTCCCTCCCCCCTCTCCCTCTCTGGTCCTAGGCTAACCACCCTCCTCAATTCTCCCCTTCTTCTCCTTCCTTCTTCTTTTTCTCTTTTCCTACGCTGTCTATCCTCTCCCCATCCTTCTCTCCCCCCACAAGCTTTACCCCTTCCCCATTTTTCCTCCCCATCTCCTTCACCCAAAATCTTCCCCCCTTCTCCCTCCCTCCCCCGTGTTTCCCCAGCCTACCCCGCCTCAGCCACCAGCCTACCCCGGGGCGACACTTAACATAGCTGGGCATCGTGTATCTCTCTCTCTCTCTCTCTCTCTCTCTCTCTCTCTCTCTCTCTCTCTCTCTCTCTCTCTCTCTCTCTCTCTCTCTCTCTCTCTCACTTTTTCTCTCTTTTGCTTGCTTTTTCCTTTTCTCTCTCTCTCTCTCTCTCTCTCTCTCTCTCTCTCTCTCTCTCTCTCTCTCTCTCTCTCTCTCTCTCTCTCTCTCTCTCTCTCTCTCTCTCTCTCTCTCTCTCTCTCTCTCTCTCTCTCTCTCTCTCTCTCTCTCTCTCTCTCTCTCTCTCTCTCTCTCGTATGCAGGGCAGGGTCACTGTGGCCTACCCGTGTCCTCCCTCAGGCGTCTTGTAGCTCTGTGTATTCTCTTCCTGTCTCCTCCTCCTCCTCCTCCTTCTGTGTTTTCATATCTTTCCCTCATACCGACTTTCTAGCCTCCTCCTCCTCCTCCTCCTCCTCCTCCTCCTTCTTCCTTCTACCTTTCTGTGTTATTCCTATTCTAGTCTTATCCTCCTCTCTTACTCTGTTTTTCTGCTTTCTCCTCCTCCTCCTCCTCCTCCTCTTCGTCCTCCTCCTTCAACTTCTCTCCATGTTTTACTTCTGACCGTGTTGTGTACGTGTTCTTTCTTCGCCTTGGTCAGGTTCTCTTCATGTTGACTTCTTGTAGGTCCAAAATGTTCCTTCTCCTCGTCCTGCTCATGATAATAGTTAATAACGGTAATAACAGTGATTGTAGTGTGGATAGAAATAGATGTAAGGGAGGGAGGTGGACGGGGCTCACTAAAATAGAGCTATATTGGGATGAATGTGATAATGGAAGTGAGAAGTGGAATTAGAATTAATGAAAAAAGAGAATCAGTGTGTGTGTGCGTGTGTGTGTGTGCGTGTGTGTGTGTGTGTGTGTGTGTGCGTGTGTGTGTGTGTAGGGTGGGGTTGGGGGGGGGTAGCCTTATCCTTGCCTATCCTTGCCTTCCCTTGTGTTACGAGTTCTCTCTCTCTCTCTCTCTCTCTCTCTCTCTCTCTCTCTCTCTCTCTCTCTCTCTCTCTCTCTCTCTCTCTCTCTCTCTCTCTCTCTCTCTCTCTCTCTCTCTCTCTCTTTGTCTCCGCGGCTTCCCTCCCTCTCTTCTGCATCTTTCATCAGTACTGTCACGGTGTCAATGCCCTTGCTGCCCCTCCCTTCCCCTCTCCCTCTCCTTCCCTTCCCCTTCACTATTCCTGCCCCTTCCCTACCCACCATACCCTCACAGCCTCTACTCCCCCCTCCCCTCCTTCCCCACCCCCTGTCCCCTCTTCCTTCCCTTCCCCCTCAGCGCCTTCCCTCCCTTCCCCTCCCTTCCCCCATACCCTAAAAGCCTTTACTCTCCCTCCCCTCCTTCCCCATTCACTTCTCCTTCCCCACCCCCCTCTCTCCTCTTCCTTCCCTTCCCCTTTAATACTCCATTCTCCCCTCCCTTCCCCTCCCTTCCCCACAGACCTTCACAGCCTCTCCCCTCCCTCCTTCCTTCCTTCCCCTCCCCTTCTCCCTTCCTCCTTCCCCACAGACCTTCACAGCCTCTCTCCCCTCCCCTCCTTTCCCTTCCTTCCCCTCCTCCTTCCCCTCCCTTCCCACAGACCTTCACAGCCTCTACTCCCCTCCTCCCCTTCCCTTCCCCTTCCTTCCCCTTCCCCTTCCCCACAGACCTTCACAGCCTCTACTCCCCTCCCTTCCCTTCCTCTCCCTTCCCTTCCTCTTCCCCTTCCCTTCCCCTCCCCTCCCTCCCCTCCTTCCCCAGACCTTCACAGCCTCTACTCCCCCTCCCCTCCCTTCCCCATTCACTGCTCCTTCCCCGCCCCCCTCTCCCGCCCCTTCCTCCATGTGGCAAAGGTTTAGCTGTCCTGTCAAACTCGTTGCATATTTAATCACTCCCGCCATAGTGTCGCTCTATCTTGAAGTCATTGTTGTTTTAAGAGATTGTATTTTTATAATGTATCTTTAAATCGTCGCATCTATATCATTGTATCATTAATTAGTTGTATTTTTGGCATTGCATCTAAGTAGCTCCGTCTTTAAATTATTGTATCTTCATTTTTGCATCTTTTAATTC
>NC_066575.1:8864931-8867431 GCF_024679095.1 Eriocheir sinensis | reverse complement strand
TAGCAGCGACGGGCCAAATTTGTGGCTTTACCGTGTAGCAGCGACGGGCCAAATTTGTGGCTTTACCGTGTAGCAGCGACGGGCCAAATTTGTGGCTTTACCGTGTAGCAGCGACGGGCCAAATTTGTGGCTTTACCATGTAGCAGCGACGTACCAAATTTGTGGCTTTACCATGTAGCAGCGACGTACCAAATTTGTGGCTTTACCGTGTAGCAGCGACGGGCCAAATTTGTGGCTTTACCGTGTAGCAGCGACGGGCCAAATTTGTGGCCTTACCATGTAGCAGCGACGTGCCAAATTTGTGGCTTTACCGTGTAGCAGCGACGGGCCAAATTTGTGGCTTTACCGTGTAGCAACGACGGAACAAATTTGTGCCATGATATAGACCCCCAAAATAGATGATGCATAAACTGAACACAAATGCTTTGATATATATTATGAAATGGTTTATGTGAGTGATGGTTTTTTTCTCATCTTTCTCGCTTAGAGGGACCATTAAGAAACATGATCCCCGCTGCTACCGGGTTAAGAACTACAGTCTTACGGTACCTAACTATGAACTAACAACATTACATTATCTAACAACGTGTCTTCTCTCTTCAGTGTGCTTCTAAATCTTCCTTTTCCACCTCCCTAACCCGTGTCTTCTCCCTCCAGCGTGTACACCCACGGCCCTTGGATGTCTCGCCACGCCAAGGTTGATCTCTGGTTCTACCGCATCCTGTGGCACAACGGCCTGGCTACCTACACCACTTGGACCACCATCGCCGCCCTGCTCAACCTCGGCATTGCCCTCAGGTGCTGCACGACCCCTTACCTGCCTGCCTGTTTGCCTACCTGCCTGCCTTCCTGTCGGCCTTTCCTTTCACTTCCTTCTCTGTATTTTTCTTCCTGTCTGTGTCTTTTTTTTTCTTTGCCTATCTCATCACTTCAACTCATAATTTCTCTGTCTCATTGTTACTTTACTTTTTTGCCAGTCATCTTTTTTACTCGTCTCATTTCTCCTCGTTCTCCACCTTCTTACCTTCTTCTATTTGTTACTCTCTTTATCTGTCTATTTCCTGTACTCTCTGCTTTCTTATGTCTTTCTATCTTTCCTCTTCTCCGTCTTCTTTTTCTTCTCTGTCTCTTTACTACGTCATCAATCTTTCTTAATACCTGTCTTTCTGTTCTCTGGCCCCTTACCTAGCTATTGCCCCTCTCTATGTTTCTTCTCTCTCTCTCTCTCTCTCTCTCTCTCTCTCTCTCTCTCTCTCTCTCTCTCTCTCTCTCTCTCTCTCTCTCTCTCTCTCTCTCTCTCTCTCTCTCTCTCTCTCTCTCTCTCTCTCTCTCTCTCTCTCTCTCTCTCTCTCTCTCTCTCTCTCTCTCTTCTCTCTTCTCTTTCTCTTCTTTTGTCCGTTCTACAGTTTTCCTCTCTCTCCCTCCCTCCTTTCCTCCCTTCCCTCCCTCCCTCATCTCTCTCTCCCTCCCTCCTTTCCTCCCTTCCCTCCCTCCCTCAATTTGCTGCCGTTACTTTTCTCCCTCCGTCCATTACCATTGCTCTCCCTCTTCTCCTTACCTCCCTCCTCCTCCTCCTCCTCCTCTTCTCCTTTGACCCACTCTCGTCTACCGTGATTTTCCTCCCTCCTCCTCCCTCCTCTTCTCTCCCCCTCTTTATCCCTCACTGCCTTCTCAGTTATTTATTCGTCCCTCCCTCCCGCCCTCCCTCCCTCCATCTGGGTTCTCCTTTCTTTCTCTCTCTCTCTCTCTCTCTCTCTCTCTCTCTCTCTCTCTCTCTCTCTCTCTCTCTCTCTCTCTCTCTCTCTCTCTCTCTCTCTCTCTCTCGTTTGCTTTATTTGTGCTTTTTTCATTTTTTTGTGTGTTTTTTCTCCTCGTGTTTGATTTTCGTTTTCATTTTCATATTTTATTTTATTTTATTATTCTTTTATTTTATTTTTTATTTCCTCTCGTCTTCTTTATCCTCTTCATCTTTTTTTCCTCCTCCTACTGCTCAATTTCTTTCTACGCATTTTCCTCCTCCTACACATATATCTCTCCTCCTCCTCCTCCTCCTCCTCCTAACTGTCTTTTATTAGAAGTGGTCATCGTTGTCCTACCCAAAGACGTCTTCTGCGAGTTTTGTCCCTTGTTGATATGATATGATATACTTCACCTCCTTCCTCACCTTCACCGCCTCCCTCACCGCCTCCTTCACCACCAGGTACGAGGCGGGCCTGGCCATGCAGCTGGTGGTCTACGTGGTGCTGGGCTCGCTGTCCGGCATCCTGGTGCTGTGGTTCCTGCTCGAAAACACCGTCCTGGACCGTTTTGTGCGCTACACCATCACGCCCTATGCAGGTGAGTGGCGGGCGGGGTGGGTGGGTTGATGGTTGAGTGCAGAGCAGCCTTGCCAAATTATCGTACTCATCACATTGCCTTCTCGTAGTTTCTGACATATAACTATTGGGAAAATGAAAGAAAACCATCACTATTTAACATTTTCAACGATAACCCTAATTTT